>NC_052324.1:42409100-42509100 GCF_016432855.1 Salvelinus namaycush | reverse complement strand
TTGTGTATGTTACTTAGTTTTTATGTCATGACTTTATTAATGTTCATTTCTTAAAGTCATCATCTCTGCTCAGGCAGTATCAGCCAGCCAGACCATCTAGGTTATCTCTGTGCTCTCCTTAGTCATCATCTCTGCTCAGCCAGCCAGCCAGCCAGACCATCTAGGTTATCTCTGTGCTCTCCTTAGTCATCATCTCTGCTCCGGCAGTATCAGCCAGCCAGACCATCTAGGTTATCTCTGTGCTCTCCTTAGTCATCATCTCTGCTCCGGCAGTATCAGCCAGCCAGATCATCTAGGTTATCTCTGTGCTCTCCTTAGTCATCATCTCTGCTCCGGCAGTATTAGCCAGCCAGATCATCTAGGTTATCTCTGTGCTCTCCTTAGTCATCATCTCTGCTCCGGCAGTATCAGCCAGCCAGATCATCTAGGTTATCTCTGTGCTCTCCTTAGTCATCATCTCTGCTCCGGCAGTATCAGCCAGCCAGACCATCTAGGTTATCTCTGTGCTCTCCTTAGTCATCATCTCTGCTCCGGCAGTATCAGCCAGCCAGATCATCTAGGTTATCTCTGTGCTCTCCTTAGTCATCATCTCTGCTCAGGCAGTATCAGCCAGCCAGACCATCTAGGTTATCTCTGTGCTCTCCTTAGTCATCATCTCTGCTCCGGCAGTATCAGCCAGCCAGACCATCTAGGTTATCTCTGTGCTCTCCTTAGTCATCATCTCTGCTCAGGCAGTATCAGCCAGCCAGACCATCTAGGTTATCTCTGTGCTCTCCTTAGTCATCATCTCTGCTCCGGCAGTATCAGCCAGCCAGACCATCTAGGTTATCTCTGTGCTCTCCTTAGTCATCATCTCTGCTCCGACAGTATCAGCCAGCCAGCCAGACCATCTAGGTTATCTCTGTACTCTCCTTAGTCATCATCTCTGCTCAGACAGTATCAGCCAGCCAGACCATCTAGGTTATCTCTGTACTCTCCTTAGTCATCATCTCTGCTCAGGCAGTATCAGCCAGCCAGACCATCTAGGTTATCTCTGTGCTCTCCTTAGTCATCATCTCTGCTCCGACAGTATCAGCCAGCCAGCCAGACCATCTAGGTTATCTCTGTGCTCTCCTTAGTCATCATCTCTGCTCCGACAGTATCAGCCAGCCAGACCATCTAGGTTATCTCTGTGCTCTCCTTAGTCATCATCTCTGTTCAGGCAGTATCAGCCAGCCAGCCAGCCAGCCAGCCAGACCATCTAAGGATATCTCTGTGCTCCCCATACTGTACTGTCTGTAGTCATGCTATTTAGCTAGGCTAGCCTGCCTAAGTATGCTGCAGAGCTGTCTGAGGAAATCATTTTGCTTATTCTTCAAAGTAGATAAGACACACTTTCACAAACTGTCTCTGTCCCTCTCGTCGTTGTGTAGATTTATCTCTCATGCGGTCTGTGTGTATCTATCCTAACGTAGCAGGCGTTAAAGTGTATCCATCCAGAGATCTGTATATAATGAGGAGATGCTCATGTCTCCAATGGGGAGTCGTTGTCACGAAGGTGGGAAGGCAGGCGACAAACGTAGGTCCAAAATAAACCCATAGAAACGCGTAGAAACCCATAGATACGCGTAGAAACCCATAGATACGCGTAGAAACCCATAGATACCCATTGGACAGATTTTGGTGAGTGAAAGCTTCCTCTCAGATCCCTCTATCAGAGACTGGAAAAACTAGCGCAATGGATTCTGGTAATTGTAGTTAATTACCACGTTTCTGCACTGAACTAGGTTGAATATTTGCTTAATGAAAACTACAACTCCCTTCAGCCCAGCGTCCCACGTAGTTTTTGACTTGATTTCTGTCGTGAATAATTGTATTTCCTTCTAAAAAACGGAACTAAATTCAAGTAATGGAAACGACGTCGGCCAATTTGTTGTTTAATGACCAAAGAAAAGCTGACGTCAGTTAATCACTCAGCAATAGTTACTGTCTGTCATATGTGAAAGCCTGTCTGTCTGTCTGTCTTATGTGATAGCCTGTCTGTCTGTCATATGTGAAAGCCTGTCTGTCTGTCATATGTGAAAGCCTGTCTGTCTGTCATATGTGAAAGCCTGTCTGTCTGTCTGTCATATGTGAAAGCCTGTCTGTCTGTCTGTCATATGTGAAAGCCTGTCTGTCTGTCTGTCATATGTGAAAGTCTGTCTGTCTGTCTGTCTGTCTGTCTGTCTGTCTGTCTGTCTGTCTGTCATATGTGAAAGTCTGTCTGTCTGTCTGTCTGTCTGTCATATGTGAAAGTCTGTCTGTCTGTCTGTCATATGTGAAAGCCTGTCTGTCTGTCTGTCTGTCATATGTGAAAGTCTGTCTGTCTGTCTGTCTGTCTGTCTGTCATATGTGAAAGTCTGTCTGTCTGTCATATGTGAAAGCCTGTCTGTCTGTCTGTCTTATGTGAAAGCGTGTCTGTCTGTCTGTCTGTCTGTCTGTCTTATGTGAAAGCGTGTCTGTCTGTCTGTCTGTCTTATGTGAAAGCCTGTCTGTCTGTCTGTCTGTCTTATGTGAAAGCCTGTCTGTGTTGTGCGTCTGACTGTGTGTGTGAGGGAGATATGACTTCTGTGAAGGCCTGTGTGTGTGAGGGAGATATGACTTCTGTGAAGGCCTGTGTGTGTGTGAGGGAGATATGACTTCTGTGAAGGCCTGTGTGTGTGTGAGGGAGATATGACTTCTGTGAAGGCCTGTGTGTGTGTGAGGGAGATATGACTTCTGTGAAGGTCTGTGTGTGTGAGGGAGATATGACTTCTGTGAAGGTCTGTGTGTGTGAGGGAGATATGACTTCTGTGAAGGCCTGTGTGTGTGAGGGAGATATGACTTCTGTGAAGGCCTGTGTGTGTGAGGGAGATATGACTTCTGTGAAGGCCTGTGTGTGAGGGAGATATGACTTCTGTGAAGGCCTGTGTGTGTGAGGGAGATATGACTTCTGTGAAGGCCTGTGTGTGTGAGGGAGATATGACTTCTGTGAGTGCCTGTGAAGGCCTCCTGTGTGTTTTTGATTGTGTAGAAAGGCAGGACACTGATGGTTAAGGATGTCTCTCTACTTCTCCTCTTCACAGTGGATTCACTATAGAGCTGGCGTCAGCTCTCACTGTTGTGTTTGCTTCCAATATCGGAATCCCAGTCAGTACCACACACTGCAAGGTACGACCCAGTCTGGTGGACCGCCTCCCAGCCACATCTCACCCTTACACTCACTTGGCATGTTGGTGTGTGGTGTGTATTTTTTATTTTTTATTTCACCCTTATTTAACCAGGTAGGCCAGTTGAGAACAAGTTCTCATTTACAACGGTGACCTGGCAGGTGTGTAGGTGTGGTGTGTTTGTTCCCACAGGTGTGCTGTTTGCTGAAAGCCTCAAAAGGCTGGGCTACCTCGCTCCCACAATCTTACAACTCCTCCTTGTCTCACTTCTCTTCTCTGTGTTTTTGTACCCCTCCATCTCTCTCTCTCTTTCTCTCTGTCTCTGTCTCTCTTTCTCTCTTTCTCTCTCTCTCTGTCTCTCTCTCTGTCTCTCTCTCTGTCTCTCTCTCTGTCTCTCTCTCTGTCTCTCTCTCTGTCTCTCTCTCTGTCTCTCTCTCTCTCTGTCTCTCTCTCTCTCTGTCTCTCTCTCTCTCTGTCTCTCTCTCTCTTTCTTTCTTTCTTTCTCTTTCTTTCTCTCTTTCTCTCTTTCTCTCTCTCTCTGTCTCTCTCTCTCTCTCTCTCTCTGTCTCGGTCTCTCTCTCTCTGTCTCTCTCTCTCTCTCTTTCTCTCTTTCTCTCTCTCTCTGTCTCTCTCTGTCTTTCTCTCTCTCTCTCTGTCTGTCTCTGTCTCTCTCTCTCTCTCTCTCTCTCTGTCTCTCTCTGTCTCTCTCTGTCTCTCTCTGTCTCTCTCTCTCTCTCTCTGTCTCTCTCTCTCTGTCTCTCTCTCTCTCTCTCTCTCTCTCTGTCTCTCTCTCTCTCTCTCTCTCTGTCTCTCTCTGTCTCTCTCTGTCTCTCTCTCTCTCTCTTTCTCTCTTTCTCTCTCTCTCTGTCTCTCTCTGTCTTTCTCTCTCTCTTTCTCTCTCTCTCTGTCTCTCTCTCTCTCTCTCTCTCTGTCTCTCTCTGTCTCTCTCTGTCTCTCTCTCTCTCTCTTTCTCTCTTTCTCTCTCTCTCTGTCTCTCTCTGTCTTTCTCTCTCTCTCTCTGTCTGTCTCTGTCTCTCTCTCTCTCTCTCTCTCTCTGTCTCTCTCTGTCTCTCTCTGTCTCTCTCTGTCTCTCTCTCTCTCTCTCTGTCTCTCTCTCTCTGTCTCTCTCTCTCTCTCTCTCTCTCTGTCTCTCTCTCTGTCTCTCTTTCTCTCTCTCTGTCTCTCTTTCTCTCTCTATTCAGTGGGTTTTGCGTTGAAGTAATGAGTGCTCTGTCAGTGCTTGTTGCTTCTAATGTGGGCATCCCAATAAGCTCCACCCACTGCAAGGTATTGGCGTGCTGGTTCGTTAGTGAAGCATTGTAGCTCCTCCCATCAGCTTCACTAGACTGAATCTGAGCCAATCACAACTCTCCGAGTTGCAGCTTTGACCCCTTGTGCACTTTTCCTCCAGCTGTGATTGGGTTAAGGTCTGAGGGCTCCGATGAGATTACTTAATTCTTACCATCCATCCATCCAATAGTTATTGGAGTTCCCTTAGTTCACCTGATATTGACGTGTTTTAAATCATCCCAATGTGTCTGAAACGGCATTGTGTAGCTCAGTGGGATTGTGTAAGTAATGACGTTACCTAATGCAACATTTTAGTGAAATCTTAGTTCCTGAATGAATGAAACGCACCAGGCTAGCCTCAGGCAGACCGATCATAACACCACTCCTCTCATTTAATTAGCCACTCCAGTCTTGTGTTATTCAGTGGTGACTTGGGCTGTGTCCCAAATGGCTTCCTATCCCCTATATAGTGCATTACATTTAACCGGGGGCCCCAGAAGGCTCTATGTAAGGGAATAGGGTGCTATTTGGAACATATTGAGAAAATAATGTAGTTGCACACTCTAGCCAGCAGATCCAACCCACTTCCTGACTGCCGCACTAGGGTCAAACGGACTTCCTGACTGTCGCACTAGGGTCAAACGGACTTCCTGACTGTCGCACTAGGGTCAAACGGACTTCCTGACTGTCGCGCTAGGGTCAAACGGACTTCCTGACTGTCGCGCTAGGGTCAAACGGACTTCCTGACTGTCGCGCTAGGGTCAAACGGACTTCCTGACTGTCGCGCTAGGGTCAAACGGACTTCCTGACTGTCGCGCTAGGGTCAAACGGACTTCCTGACTGTCGCGCTAGGGTCAAACGGACTTCCTGACTGTCGCGCTAGGGTCAAACGGACTTCCTGACTGTCGCGCTAGGGTCAAACGGACTTCCTGACTGTCGCGCTAGGGTCAAACGGACTTCCTGACTGTCGCGCTAGGGTCAAACGGACTTCCTGACTGTCGCGCTAGGGTCAAACGGACTTCCTGACCGTCGCGCTAGGGTCAAACGGACTTCCTGACCGTCGCGCTAGGGTCAAACGGACTTCCTGACCGCCGCGCTAGGGTCAAACGGACTTCCTGACCGCCGCGCTAGGGTCAAACGGACTTCCTGACCGCCGCGCTAGGGTCAAACGGACTTCCTGACCGCCGCGCTAGGGTCAAACGGACTTCCTGACCGCCGCGCTAGGGTCAAACGGACTTCCTGACCGCCGCGCTAGGGTCAAACGGACTTCCTGACCGCCGCGCTAGGGTCAAACGGACTTCCTGACCGCCGCGCTAGGGTCAAACGGACTTCCTGACCGCCGCGCTAGGGTCAAACGGACTTCCTGACCGCCGCGCTAGGGTCAAACGGACTTCCTGACTGCCGCGGTATGGTCAAACGGACTTCCTTTGTAGATGAAGACACTGAGGAGAGACGGCACGAGATATGGCTCAAGGAAAACACACGTCGATCCAGGGATGAGAAATGCTTTCATCTCCAAATTGCCTCATTATCCCAACTGTTACTAGTGCAGCTGTAAAAGCAAGTGGGTTGCAGCTGCTGGCTACTATACAAAGTGGAACTCTGACTCAACTGCTTCGTTGAGCAATATTTCAGCAACGGACTTGGTCAAGTCAGGCTTTTCCTTTTAGGTACATTTGTCATCAGCTGGGGGAAAATGCTCAAGAAACAAAACTGTACTTTCAATTGATTTTTTTTTTTTAAATGCTAAATTCACTAAAATCAACCTGATGCTAAACCATTTCTCCTGATTTCTCTCCTCCACTCCCTTGGTAGCAGTAGGCCTAACTCTCTTTAACATGCTAATAGCTAGCTATGTCTTTCGTATGATTGTGATGTCCATATTGTCTCTCTGGTGATTGGTTGATTTGTAAAGACCACTGACCAATTAATCAGAGGTTGCTCTCGTCTAAACTCACGATCAGGGTCATATTCATTAGGGCACACCGTAGGGAAAAACATTTTGCAACGGAAATGGAAAACTAGCTTTTCTTATTGCACAAATCCAATAAGTATAATTTTAGTTTTCTTCTGTTTGTATCCTAATGACTATGACCCTGGTGTCACTAACGTGGCCTTTACCAAGACCTCTGTAGTGTGTGAGTACAGGAAAGAGTGCAGGTTGGGGGGACCATTCAGGACCATTGAACCCAGTTCAATAACGAGAACTTCCCTACTCCGTTATTAAACTAATACATCTCTGAGATGACGCCCTAACCCTGTAAAAACTGCTACGATGTTGTGCAGTGACAAGTCCGCTGCTCAATTCGCTCAGCGTCGTACAATATCCGCGTTTCAGACCGACTACACTGCAGTCGCCTGCCAGATCTCAACACCTGGACAGGTGTTTAACATATCAGCTAACCACATCATATGATACAGCCGTTCAATGCCTGACTGTGCAGTTGATGACATCATGCAACCATTGGTTAATGGTTGTAAGTGCGGCTTCAAATGTAGTCTGTCTGGAACGCGCCCATTCTCACAATGTTGAGTTAGCTAGATTCCATCTCAGCTGCTCACGACTACACAGATTCTCTGGTTGCTTTTACAGAGGCAGCCCAATTCTGTTTATCAGATCAGATTTGAATTTTTTTCAATAATTGGGAAAAGGATTGGAATTGGGCTGTGAAACATGGGGCAGTCCCTCCTGACCCAGTCCAGATTTAGACTGCTATACACACATACACACACACACACACACACACACACACACACACACACACACACACACACACACACACACACACACACACACACACACACGACAGATTTAGACTCCCGCTCTTTGCGTCACAGGGCTGCTACCTCGGGTTACACTGGTCGTATAAGACCAGTCCTCTCTGCTCTCAGTACCTCCCCATAGAGGGCCAAACACACACACACACACACACACACACACTCTGTTCCGCCCTTCCGCCACACATATGGAGCATGCTTGGATGTGTGACTGTACATGTAAATCACATAATCCAGCACACTAATTCCACTGGGAATTACAGACCTCAAGTTTTTTTTATTGTTAGTTTGATCATAAAGTATTTCATGTAAATATGTGAGATCAGATATGTGCTGTTGTGGAAGCCTGAACATTGCATAAGTATGCACTGAAGAAAACATGCACCATCACACACACATTCAGCTATTTATTGATTTGGGTGGATTCTATTTGGGTGGATTCTATTTGGGTGGATTCTATTTGGGTGGATTCCATTTTGGGTGGATTCCATTTTGGGTGGATTCCATTTTGGGTGGATTCCATTTTGGGTGGATTCCATTTTGGGTGGATTCTATAAGGGTGGATTCTATAAGGGTGGATTCTATAAGGGTGGATTCCATTTTGGGGTGGTGAAATAAGAAACTAAAATGGGTAACTACAGTCTTCAACTGACTGATATGAAGAAACCTACAAATAGAAGTGTTGAAATCAACTGTCACTACTAACCTAGGAGATTTCACGTTAGTGGTCTGTCACCAACCAACACTGGTGCTTTTAGGCTCACAGCAGGCTTTTGTTCTATCCCTGCACTAACCCACCTGACTCTCAGGTCAGGTCTTGAGCAGTTAGTTGTTCAGGGCTGCACAGCCTTCTCCTGGACCAAGTTTGGTGGACCAGGACCACTGGCTGAACTCATATAAATATATATAAATTTAACCCATTCTGTGCTGCGGTTAATTTTGTTCTCTCCCCCCCCCCCCCTCCCCTCCCCCTCCATGGTGACCAGGTGGGCTCGGTGGTAGCGGTTGGCTGGATCCGCTCCAAGAAGGCGGTTGATTGGCGGTTGTTCCGTAATATCTTCCTGGCGTGGTTCGTCACAGTGCCAGTAGCCGGGCTGTTCAGCGCTGCGGTCATGGCCCTGTTCGTCTACGGCATCCTCCCTTATGTCTGAGGAAGAGAGGAGAGAGGGAGAAAAGACGAGATGGAGAGAGAGAGTGGGAGAGGGGATGGTAAAGAAAGAGGAGATGCAAAGAATGAAGCTAGTAGGAAAAAAGAGATGGATGGAGTGGTTAATTAAACTGTCTAGAGGGGAGAAGAAAAGAGAATTAGATCACACGCTGCCTGGGTTCTGGTCCTGAAGAGGGTTAGATCACATGCTGCCTGGGTTCTAGTCCTGAAGAGGGTTAGATCACATGCTGCCTGGGTTCTAGTCCCGAAGAGGGTTAGATTACATGTTGCCTGGGTTCTGGTCAAGAGACTTGTTGACTTCTATGCTGAAGGATTCTTGTTTTATTTTTTTATTTTCATTTTTTTTTTGCATTAAAAAAAACTAATATGTTCAATCTTATAAAACAACCTGCTGTACAGACGCATATTACCGACAGACATATTACGGACGGACGTGTTACGGACGGACGTGTTACGGACGGGCGTGTTACGGACGGGCGTGTTACGGACGGGCGTGTTACGGACGGGCGTGTTACGGACGGGCGTGTTACGGACGGGCGTGTTACGGACGGGCGTGTTACGGACAGACGTGTTACGGACCGATATACGTTAAGACACTAGGATTCTACTGTTTTACAGGCAATAATATGAAAGATAAATGCAGTCAACACAATGTTTCGATCATCACTAGTTAACACAGTTAAAATGATATCTCATCTTTATATATATATATATATATCTCTTTCATTGCGTTATTAGCGGCTGCCTGCAGTAGGAAACCACGGTGTAGTCGGTTCAGTAGTTATCCTTAATGCCCAAAAGAAAAATTGTACATATTGTAATATTGGATTATTTGAGTGCGATTTGTTGTACTGCAGCTTAGCTTTAAAACAAAAGATGTGTGTCGTTCAACCAAACCACTCTGACTCTTCATAGCCTACCATTACCGTTACTGCCCTTACACGCTAGACAGGAAGGAAGTTACTGCCCTTACACGCTAGACAGGAAGGAAGGTCTTGTTGCCACGGCGACCATAAAACCCTCCCAGGGTGCTGAGATTGCAAAAAAAAAAAATTCTCCCAGATATACAGTACCAGTCAAAATTTTGGACACACCTACTAATTCAAGGATTTCTCTTTATTTTTACTATTGTCTACATTGTATAATAATAGTGGAGACATCAACACTATGAAATAACAATGGAATCATGTAGTAACCAAAAAAAAGTGTTACAAATCAAAGTGTATTTTAGATTCTTCAAAGTAGCCACCCTTTGCCTAAATGACAGCATTGCACACTCTTGATATTCTCTCAACCAGCTTCACCTGGAATGCTTTTCCAACAGTCTTGAAGGAGTTCCCACATGCTGAGTACTTTCTTCACTCTGCGGTATCCCAAACCATCTCAATTGGGTTGAGGTCGGGTGATTTTGGAAGCCAGGTCATCTGATGCAGTACTCATCACTCTCCTTATTGGTAAAATAGCCCTTGCACAGCCTGGAGGTGTGTTGGATCATTGTCCTGTTGAAAAACAAATGATAGTCCCACTAAACGCAAACCAGATGAGATGGCGTATCGCTGCAGAATGCTGTGGTAGCCATGCTGGTTAAGTGTGCCTTGAATTCTAAATAAATCACAGACAGTGTCACCAGCAAAGCACCCCCACACCATCACACCTCCTTGCTTCATGGTGGGAACCACACATGCGGAGATCATCCGTTCACCTACTCTGCTTCTCACAAAGACATGTCGGTTGAGACCAAAAATCTCACTTTTGGACTCATCAGACCAAAGGACAGATTTCCACCAGTCTAATGTCCATTGCTCATGTTTCTTGGCCCAAGCAAGTCTCTCCTTATTGGTGTCCTTTAGTAGTGGTTTATCTTCTGTATACCACTCCTACCTTGTCACAACACAACTGATTGGCTCAAACACATTAAGAAGGAAAGACATTTCACAAATAATCTTTTAACAAGGCACACCTGTTAATTTAAATGCATTCCAGGTGACTACCCCATGAAGCTGGTTGAGAGAATGCCAAAAGTGTGCAAAGCTGTCATCAAGGCAAAGGGTGGCTACTTTGAAGAATCTCAAATATAAAATATATTTTGATTTGTTAAACACTTTTCTGGTTACTACATGATTCCATATGTTTTATTTCATAGTTTTGATGTCTTCACTATTATTCTACAATGTAGAAAATAGTCAAAATAAAAACCCTTGAATGAGTAGGGTTGTAACCAAACTTTTGACTGGTACTGTATACAGTATATATATATTTTTTTGTATTTTATTAGGATCCCTACAAGCTGTCGCTGAAACATCAGCTACTTTTCCTGGGCTCCACATGAAACATGACATCATACAGAACATTAATTGACAAGGACAGATGTTACCATAGAAACCAGTTACCAGAAGATGTCCCAATTTGAACTGCGTTCTGTATGTTTTAAAGATGGATACCCTGTTTTTTAATGTGTTCTATAACGTCATTTTGTACTGTAAACTATCATGTGGTTTTCCGTCTTTTAGATTTTGTATTTTGTCTTTTTATGAATACTTTTTGTTTTTGCTCTGGTTGGAGGTATAGAATACACCCATTATTCTGTCTGACCGTTTCATTTATTATTTAACATTTTAACTGAGCACATGGGGGGGGAGGGGGGGGGGCATTCTCATTTTGTTAATTTCAGAATAATATTTTACCAAAGATCCTGAGGAAACCCTTTTTCATCAGTTTCAGTATTCTGAACCATCACTTCAAAAAATATATATATTTGACTATTTGCAGAAATTTAACAAACAAACTGTTTCCTTTCTGTAGTGAACTGGATATTTGTTTGTGTTCCAAGTACAGTATTAGAGGTGTGTGTGTGTGTTGGGTAGGACAGCTCAACGGGGTGCGTTACACCATGCCAAAGTAAGCTGCTGTACTTGCTGTCATAGCAACATGCCAATATCACACAGACACGTCAAAGTATAGCAGCAGCCAAAATACTGAAACCAACACACACACACACACACACACACACACACACACACACACACACACACACCGCCTTTATAAGCCCCTATACCAGCTAGTCACCTGCATTCAGACTGCACACACACACACACACACCGCCTTTATAAGCCCCTATACCAGCTAGACACCTGTATTCAGACTACACACACACACACACACCACCCAGCAGTATGTTCAGGCCCACCGGTGCTGTCTGTTGTATATCCCAGCCCTCTGAGACAATACTGGAGGATGTATATACTGTTAATATATGGGTCAGGGTGACCGTCTGTCTGTTCTACGTTTCCTGTTTGTTCAAGTGAAATAACCTAAACTAGCAGGTGTAAAAAAGACCCCTTGAGCGGAGTCCCCACAGTTTGTTTTTTTTTCTCTCCAGGGGAAACAGAAGTTAGTTTGAAAAATCCTGTATCCGGTGACCAGTGTAAGAACTAGCTCAACAGTATAGTAGTCACACACCATCTCTGTCTAGACTCTAGATTGACCCCCCCCTCTAGATGCACCCCCAAGGGGGGGGGGGGGGGGGGGGGCGGCGTTTGGTCAGACGTCATGTCATTGTGAGAGAAAGGATCATATCAGTGATGTACCCCCCCCCCCTTCCCTTTTTTTTGTCATTGGTCCTGTCCCAAATGGTACCCTTGGTTCTCTATATAATGCACTACCTTTGACCACTACCCCATGGGACTCAAGTCAAACGGGGGGGGGGAGATATCAGTAGTGTAATTGGGGAGGAAATATCAGTAGTGTTATTAGGGAGGGGGATGATATCAGTAGTGTTATTAGGGAGGGGGATGGATATCAGTAGTGTTATTAGGGAGGGGGATGATATCAGTAGTGTTATTAGGGAGGGGGATGATATCAGTAGTGTTATTAGGGAGGGGGTGGGATATCAGTAGTGTTATTAGGGAGGGGGATGATATCAGTAGTGTTATTAGGGAGGGGGATGATATCAGTAGTGTTATTAGGGAGGGGGATGGATATCAGTAGTGTTATTAGGGAGGGGGATGATATCAGTAGTGTTATTAGGGAGGGGGATGATATCAGTAGTGTTATTAGGGAGGGGGGTGGATATCAGTAGTGTTATTAGGGAGGGGGAGGGATATCAGTAGTGTTATTAGTGGGGGATGATATCAGTAGTGTTATTAGGGAGGGGGTGGATATCAGTAGTGTTATTAGGGAGGGGGACGATATCAGTGGTGTTATTAGGGAGGGGGATGATATCAGTAGTGTTATTAGGGAGGGGGATGATATCAGTAGTGTTATTAGGGGGGGTGGATATCAGTAGTGTTATTAGGGGGGGGTGGATATCAGTAGTGTTATTAGGGGGGGTGGATATCAGTAGTGTTATTAGGGAGGGGATGATATCAGTAGTGTTATTAGGGAGGGGGAGGATAGGGACGATATCAGGGGCTAATATGGAGGGTTCAGGGCTAATATGGAGGTACATGTAGCTCATAGAGTTGGATAGAGGGCACATACCAATGTCTCTGCCCATGCTAAAACAAGCTTTGTGGCAAGTGAGCCCTCGATCCAACTCTATGGTTTATATCAAGGTTTTGGGAGTAGTTTTGATCATCACCAGCGTTTTTGACGGTCACCTGACTTGTAAATGAACCAACCGCCAATGAAAACTTTCTTTTTTTTATTTTGACACTTTGTGGTGTATTTTTTTAATTTTTTTATCTCCTGAACCAATCTATGCTTAAGTGGCCATTTGCCTTGTAAAGTTATGTTTTACTGTGTGATGGATACAGTAAGTTATAAGTACTGTGGAGTTTACATCGTAACTAAGATATTGTTGAGTAACTAAAAAAATATATATATGACAAAAAAAAACGTTTTTGCCTAATGATGCCAATGAAAAAACTAAACTATTATTGTTAACCATGAATAATGTAAGACGAAATAACCTGAAGTGTCTAGACGAAAGAGCGTTAATGACGTCTCATTGTCCTCATGTTTTTCTTCTCTTGTAGTAGAGCTAGTTATCCTGAACCCTCTACACTGCTGTGTTAACACTACATGTATGGCTGCAATTCAATAATGAAGAGAATAAATAGACACATTTCATCAAGACTATATATTTTTCTACCATCTCTGTTTTAACCCCCCCCCCCACCGAGTGAACCGCACCAGAAGCTGTGAGGAGGGTGGAACACGCTGGGAACCTGGCACAGGGTCACGAGACTGATGTCATTGCTTGTAACCAGGAAGTGGTCATTATGATGTCATGATTTCCTCCATTCCAACGTGATTGGCCACGTTGTGCTCTAACCCAGCGTGCTCTCTCCTTACGTTAGACTGTGTGTCGGTTGTCGATATAGATCAGACTCTTAAATTACCATTTTTATTTTGAATTTTAGATAAAAAAGCACTTTGTAATTTTGTTTCCCTATACCGCTTTGATGAGCTGCCAGACGGAGGTTACTTATTTATAGCAGGAAATGGAAAGCTTTTATTACACTTATCATCCATGTCTAGCCAATAAGTTTAAAAGCAGGCCTGAGACCAGTATCACTAAGGACAGAGCTAAGGCTAATAAATCTAAGGTCTGATTTCAAATCAGAAAAAGCTCTGTGGACTGGTAACCTAACGTAGCAGGCGTAAAAAGACGCCTGAGCGGAGTTCCCAGGTTGAAAATACTGTATCCCTCAAAACCCGGGAAAGATCCGCTTTGTCGACCTGGCGGAGAGTGGTGGACAGGAGATGACCTGATATGGCTTTATGTCCGAGGCGAGATGACTGCCGCTTGCAGCTCTCATAGTCCTTGGACAAGCAGTGAGTTGTTATGGAGGCCCGTTCCTGCCAGCGTTTTGGCATTAATCCGCTTCCATAGA
This sequence comes from Salvelinus namaycush, assembly GCF_016432855.1. Taxonomy (NCBI): domain Eukaryota; kingdom Metazoa; phylum Chordata; class Actinopteri; order Salmoniformes; family Salmonidae; genus Salvelinus; species Salvelinus namaycush. The sequence continues at coordinate 42,494,860 of NC_052324.1, read as the reverse complement.
TTGATCCCCTTTGGAACTCACCTGGTCATATTTTTTTTTTTCTTCATGCATTCTCAGTCCTGATAGGCTGTTAGGGATGCACGGCTCAAGGTAGAGAGAGACTCCATTTTGACGAATATTAGCTACTGATCATCAATCAGTCAAAAACAACCAATGACTGGGCTGGTATGCCAATGGGGAGAGTTTGACCGTTTGTTACCATGCCGATGCTTGGTAATAGACAACCGAGCCCTCTGACACGCTGCGGGAACATTCTGTGCAATAATAATAAACAAAGCAGTTTCTTGTGGTGTGACGGCGCCACTGTCTCGCTCCGTAGAGGAACTGTTCTTCAGGGTGGATGGATGTAATGGCACTGTGTCCCCCACACGGTGGTGCGTTTGCTATAGCCCGGAATCACTCTGCGTTTCAATATTGTAAGAAACAGAGCTGAATTCATTTTGGATTTCCAGGCTAGCACTGCTGCTGCTCCTGCGGAGGAAACGGTTCCATTCCTCACTTTGTCCACCAGGTAGCGCTAGCTGTCTCTACTGAGGATGCAGACAGTGTGTCCTCATTTTCTATCTAGTCTATTCTGTGGTAGAATGTGCTCCTTACCTTAGCTGGCCTGCAGGTTCTCAAACTGCTCGGTGTTGTCTTTATAGCGCTTCGCTGTTTAACCGTTTGATAACCGGTCCCACAGAGCCTGGGCTCCATCTAAGACTTAACAAAGTAAGCTCTTCTGATTTGCATAATAACTGTACTGTAATGTTTTATTTGTAAAAAAAAAAAAAAAAAAGATAATTGTGAAATGAAAAAATGGTCTGCATTTAACTAATTAAATTATGGGAATTAAAATTACAAAGGATACCAAATACAGTGTTGTGGGTGTGGTTATTTTGTGTTGTGGGTGTGGTCTCAGCTAAGAGGGGGTGGCCCCAGGGAAGAAGGGAGCCCCCCAGGGAAGAAGGGAGCCCCCCAGGGAAGAAGGGAGCCCCCCAGGGAAGAAGGGAGCCCCCCAGGGAAGAAGGGAGCCCCCCAGGGAAGAAGGGAGCCCCCCAGGGAAGAAGGGAGCATGGCATAGCATTTTCAACCATTGTAAAAGGTAGACTCAGTGATACAGATATACACCGTGGGGCGATTTAAGACGGTACAAACCAAGAGGATAATCTCAACGTTTGTTGTCCACACACAATGATAATGAGCAATGTTTTTGTGCAGATGCTTAGCGATTTAAAAACGACCTGGTAATGAATGCAAACAATAGCCCAGGCCAATGAATGTACAATATAACGAGTATATACACTAAGTGTACAAGTGTACCCATGAGTTTAAGAGTCAGATTGCCAGGGTCAGAGGTTACAAGACCCTTCTATGGATTATATATCTATGGCCACAATGCAACAAGCTGTTCTACAGTGCATACGGAAAGTATTCAGGCCCCTTGACTTTTTCCACATTTTGTTACATTACAGCCTTATTCTAAAATGTATTAAATAGTTTTTTTCCCCAATCATTAATCTACACATAATACCCCATAATGACATCATAATACCCCATAATGACATCATAATACCCCATAATGACAAAACAAAAAAAGGTTGTAATAAATTGTTAATAATATTGTAACGGCAGTCTAAGTCGTCTTCCTCCTCAGACGAGGAGAGGCGAGAAGGATCTGAGGACCAATGTGCAGCGTGGTAATTTTCCATTATTTAATTCACACAAAAACAAGACACTATACAAAATGACGAAACAAACTAACCGTCACAGTCCTAGCTGGTGCAGACAAAACACAAAGACAGGAAACAATCACCCACCAAATCCCAACACAAAACAAGCCACCTATACATGATTCTCAATCAGGGACAACGATAGACAGCTGTCTCTGATTGAGAACCATATTAGGCTGGACACAGAAACAGACAAACTAGACACACAACATAGAATTCCCACCCAGCTCACGTCCTGACCAACACTAAACAAGCAAAACACATAAGAACTCTGGTCAGGACGTTACAAATATATAGATATTTTTTTAATGATATGACATTTACATAAGTATTCAGACCCTTTACTCAGTACTTTGTTGAAGCACCTTTAGCAGCGATTACAGCCTCGAGTCTTCTTGGGTATGACGCTACAAGCTTGGCACACCTGTATTTGGAGAGTTTTTCCCATTCTATACAGATCCTCTCAAGCTCTGTCAGGTTGGATGGGGAGCGTTGCTGCACAGCTATTTTCAGGTTCAAGTCCGGGCTCTGGCTAGGCCACTCAAGGACATTGAGACTTGTCCCAAGGCCACTCCTGCGTTGTCTTGGCTGTGTGCTTAGAGTTGTTGTCCTGTTGGAAGGTGAACCTTCGCCCCCAGCCTGAGGTCCTGAGCGCTCTGGAGCAGGTTTTCATCAAGGATCTCTCTGTACTTTGCTCTGTTGATATTTCCCTCGATCCTGACAAGTCTCCCAGTCCCTTCCGCTGAAAAACATCCCCACAGTATGATGCTGCCACCACCACGCTTCACTGTAGGGATGGTGCCAGGTTTCCTCCAGATGTGACGTTTGGCATTCAGGCAAAATAATTCCATCTTGGTTTCATCAGACCAGATAGTCTTTAGGTGCCTTTTGGCAAACTCCAAGTGAGCTGCCATGTGCCTTCTGCTGGTCACTCTACCACAAAGGCCTGATTGGTGGAGTGCTGCAGAGATGGTTGTCTTTCTGGAAGGTTCTCCCATCTCCACAGAGGAACTCTGGAGCTCTGGCAGAGTGACAATTGGGTTCTTGGTCACCTCCCTTACCAAGGCCCTTCTCCCCCGATTGCTCAGTTTGGCCGGGTTGCCAGCTCTAGGAAGAGTCTTGGTGGTTCCAAACTTCTTCCATTTAAGAATGAAAGAGGCCACTGTGTTCTTGGGGATTTTCAATGCTGCAGAAATTCCTTTGACCTCATGGCTTGGTTTTTGCTCTGACATGCACTGTCAACTGTGGGACCTTATATAGACAGGTGTGTGCCTTTCCAAATCATGTCTAATTTCAATTTCAAGTCTCATAGCAAAGGGTCTGAATACTTATGTACACTGCTCAAAAAAATAAAGGGAACACTTAAACAACACAATGTAACTCCAAGTCAATCACACTTCTGTGAAATCAAACTGTCCACTTAGGAAGCAACACTGATTGACAATAAATTTCACATGCTGTTGTGCAAATGGAATAGACAAAAGGTGGAAATTATAGGCAATTAGCAAGACACCCCCAAAAAAGGAGTGATTCTGCAGGTGGTGACCACAGACCACTTCTCAGTTCCTATGCTTCCTGGCTGATGTTTTGGTCACGTTTGAATGCTGGCGGTGCTCTCACTCTAGTGGTAGCATGAGACGGAGTCTACCACCCACACAAGTGGCTCAGGTAGTGCAGTTCATCCAGGATGGCACATCAATGCGAGCTGTGGCAAAAAGGTTTGCTGTGTCTGTCAGCGTAGTGTCCAGAGCATGGAGGCGCTACCAGGAGACAGGCCAGTACATCAGGAGACGTGGAGGAGGCCGTAGGAGGGCAACAACCCAGCAGCAGGACCGCTACCTCCGCCTTTGTGCAAGGAGGATTAGGAGGAGTACTGCCAGAGCCCTGCAAAATGACCTCCAGCAGACACAGCAAACCTTCTTGCCACAGCTCGCATTGATGTGCCATCCTGGATGAGCTGCACTACCTGAGCCACTTGTGTGGGTTGTAGACTCCGTCTCATGCTACCACTAGAGTGAGAGCACCGCCAGCATTCAAAAGTGACCAAAACATCAGCCAGGAAGCATAGGGACTGAGAAGTGGTCTGTGGTCACCACCTGCAGAATCACTCCTTTATTAGGGGTGTCTTGCTAATTGCCTATAATTTCCACCTTTTGTCTATTCCATTTGCACAACAGCATGTGAAATTTATTGTCAATCAGTGTTGCTTCCTAGGTGGACAGTTTGATTTCACAGAAGTGTGATTGACTTGGAGTTACATTGTGTTGTTTAAGTGTTCCCTTTATTTTTTTGAGCAGTGTATTTTGTCATTATGGGATATTGTTTGTAGATTGATGAGGAAAAAATATATAATTTGATCAATTTTAGAAGAGGACTCTAACGTCACAAAAGGGACCTGAATATATTCCGAATGCAGTGTATATTTGGCGTAGGTTCTGCCCAAACGGCAGCCTTCCTGATGGTCAGTACTTGTGATCTTAATCCACAGCTATGTTTAATTTGTTCTCTCTGGTGTAGTTTTTCTGAATTATTTATGTTTGTTCAGACCGGAGTAAATAATGTCGTTTTTTTTGTATGTTTATATATATATGTTTTGTGGGTGCTTATCAGGGGGGTGCTGCAGCATCTCTAGCACACCTACTTCCTGCTTTGTCCATCGCCGCTCGTGGTCACTTCATATCGCTGAATCTCAATGTAAATTCATTCATTGAAATGCGAGGCCTATAGGCTAATCCAGAGGTTTTCCAGACCTCTCTTCGGAGACCCCCAGATGTTTCACCATTTTGTTGAACTACCTCACCCGATTCACCTATTCAAGGGCTTGATAATTGATTGACAAGTTGAATCAGGTGTGCTAGCTGGGAAATAGTAAAAATACATGGAATGGCTGAAGGTCCCCGAGGAGAGATTTGAAAAACCTTTAATCGTCTCTTTTATGAGATGCAGGTTACTTAATGCTCTCATGTTCATGAGGCACATATAATGCTTCTTATTGAAAAGGTTGGCTTTGTCCCTCTTTGAGCCACCAGGGGAATGTTAAAACTGGGTCGTATTCATTAAGGCACACCGTAAGTAGCGCCTCCCTGTTTATGCCCGTTTTCTCCTGTTTTTAGTGTCTAACGTCACAATAATCTGATGTTCCTGGCAACCACTTGTAATGTATTTCTGATGAGTTCTTCTGGGAGTTCATTATGCGACCAGTCAAAATGTGTTCATGTTAATATATTTGATCTAATGCTGATGTCAAAAAGTGAAGGTTATGTTCCAGCAACGGGAAGTCCTAGGATGGACTCGCGCGCACGCACACATACACACACAAGCTGTGTTATTTTTATTCGATTTTTCTGTCAGTTATTCAAGAGTACCGTTTAGCATTTTCTGCTGAGTTAGCGCTAGCCCAACATCAAAGGAGGTCTTCATTAGTGTCACTATGGTAACAGCATGGAATGCTGGCACGGTCGCACCAGTTGCAGAGCAACGAGAGCATCACAAATCACGCAGGACATGTCTCAAATGGCACCCTATTCCCTTTACATAGTGCACCCCTTTTAGACCAGGGACCATAGGGGTCAAATAGTAGCGCATTATATAATTACTAGGGTGCTATTTGGGGCGCACATCCACACTGAATAGAAAGTGAAGAGAAAATATTTTCTTCCTCACTAAGTGGGCATTATTCTGCAGTTCCCAGGCTGTCATTGTAAATGAGAATTGGTTCTTAACTGACTCGCCTGGTTAAATAATGGTTAAATAGAAATACAATAAATAGTCAAATCCAGGAACTTCGTTCAATCTAACGTGCATTCCGGTATTTACGCTGTATTTTTTTCCCCCTGTGATCTTATACCATACATGACCAAAAGTATGTGGACACCTGCTCGTCAAACATCTCATTCAAAAGTCATGGGTATTAATATAGAGTTGGTCCCCCCCTTTGCTGCTATAATAGCCTCCACTCTTCTGGGAAGGCTTTCCACTAGATGTTGGAACATTGTTTGCGTGGACTTGCTTCCATTCAGCCACAAGAGCATTAGACAGGTCGGGCACTGATGTCGTTGGGCGATAAGGCCTGGCTCGCAGTCGGCTTTCCAATTCATCGCAAAGGTGTTTGATGGGGTTGAAGTCAGAGCTCTGTGTAGGCCAGTCAAGTTCTTCCACACTGATCTCTAACAAACCATGTCTGTATGGACCTCGCTTTGTGCATGGGGGTATTGTCAGGCTGAAACAGGAAAGGGCCTTCCCCAAACTGTTGCTACAATGTTGGAAGCACAGAATCATCTAGAATGTCATTGTATGCTGTAGTGTTAAGATTTTTCTTCACTGGAACTAGGGGCCAAGCCCGAACCATGAAAAACAGCCCCAGACCATTAGTCAAGCCTCCACCAAACTTTACAGTTGACACAATGCATTTGGGCAGGTAGCGTTCTCCTGGCATCTGCCAAACCCAGATTCGTCCATCGGACTACCAGATGGTGAAGTGTGATTCATCACTCCAGAGAACGCTTTTCCACTGCTCCAGAGTCCAATGGCAACAAGCTTTACACCACTTGGCATGCGCATGGTAATCTTAGGCTTGTGTGCAGCTGCTCAGCCATGGAAACCCATTTCACGAAGCTCCCGACAAACAGTGCTTGTGCTGAAGTTGCTTCCAGAGGCAGTTTGGAACTGGGTAGTGAGTGTTGCAATCGAGGACAGGCGATTTTTTTTTTTTTCCCCAACGTGCTTCAGCACTTGGTGGTACCTTTCTGTGAGCTTGTTTGGCCTACCATTTTACGGCTAAGCCATTGTCGCTCCTTCACAATTGCAGCACTTACAGTTCACCGGGGCAGCTCTAGCAGGGCAGAAATTGGGTGAGGAGAGAGAGAGGGGTGAAGATAGCACACTGTAAATTTGCTACTGCAAGACGGTGAGGTTGATTGAATCTTAGCCTTGGTTTTCTTATCATTCTTTCTACAGAATGGATAAGTGGGTTATAGATGGTTACCTGCTGGGTTAGGGTTATAGATAGATGTACACTACCAGTCAAAAGTTTGGACACTACTCATTAAAGGTTTTTTCTTTATTTTTACTATTTTCTACATTGTAGAATAATAGTGAAGATATAAACTATGAAATAACACATATGGAATCATGTAGTAACCAAAAAAGTGTTAAACAAATAAAAAATATATTTTATATTTGAGATTCTTCAAAGTAGCCACCCTTTGCCTTTGACAGCTTTGCACACTTGGCATCCTCTCAACCAGCTTCGTGTGGTAGTCACCTGGAATGCATTTCAAATAACAGGTGTGCCTTGTTAAAAGTTAATTTGTGGAATTTCTTTCCTTCCTGATGCGTTTGAGCCAATCAGTTGTGTTGTGACAAGGTAGGGGTGGTATACAGAAGATAGCCCTATTTGCTAAAAGACCATGTCCATATTACGGCAAGAACAGCTCAAATAAGCAAAGAGAAACGACAGTCCATAATTTCTTTAATGAGACATGAAGGTCAGTCAATATGAAACATTTCCAAAGTTTCTTCAAGTGCAGTCACAAAAACCATCAAGCGCTATGATGAAACTGGCTCTCATGAGGACCGCCACAGGAAAGGAAGACCCAGAGTTACCTCTGCTGCAGAGGATATGTTCATTAGAGTTACCAGCCTCAGAAATTGCAGCTCAAATAAATGCTTCAGAGTTCAAGTAACAGACACATCTCAACATCAACTGTTCAGAGGAGACTGTGTGAATCAGGCTTTCATGGTCAAATTGCTGTTAATAAACCACTACTAAAGGACACCAATAAGAAGAAGAGACTTGCTTGGGTCAAGAAACACGAGCAACTGACATTAGACCAGTGGAAATCTGTCCTTTAGTGTTATGAGTCAAAATGTGATATTTTTGGTTCCAACCGCCGTGTCTTTTTGAGACTCATAGTAAGTGAACGGATTATCTCTGCATGTGTGGTTCCCACCGTGAAGCATGAAGGAGGAGGTGTGATGGTGCTTTGCTGGTGACAGTCAGTGACTTATTTAGAATTCAAGGCACACTTAACCAGTATGGCTACCACAGCATTCTGCAGCGATACGCCATCTCATCTGGTTTGTGCTTTGTAGGACTATCATTTGTTTTTCAACAGGACAATGACCCAACACACCTCCAGGCTGTGTAAGGGCTATTTGACCAAGGAGAATGATGGAGTGCTGCATCAGATGACCTGGCCTCCACAATCACCTGACCTCAACCCAATTGAGATGGTTTGAGATGAGTTGGACCGCAGAGAAGGAAAGTGAAGTGCTCAGCATATGTGGGAACTCCTTCAAGACTGTTGGAAAAGCTTTCCTCGTGAAGCTGGTTGAGAGACATGTCTTTAAAATGTTAGTAGGGTACTCTAATTGGGAATTACTCCGAAAACACTTGCTTTTAGGAGTACAACTCGTCATCACTTTATGGCCACCTGTTCTTTGTACCTTGACAATACCACACTGACCCTGTTCCACTCCACACCAGGACCCCTGTTGTTCTGGAGGACTAAGTAACTACTTGGTAGTACTACTACTGTGAATTTGTTCACCTGTCTTGTCATCCCAGAAGGGCAAGAATTGGTCAGTCTGAAGTTTGCCAGTATAAATCAAATTTGAATTATCACATACACGTTTAGCAGATGTTATTGCGGGTGTAGTGAAATTCTTGTATTTCTAGGTCCAGAAATAACACACAAACAAACTACATACTGCAAATTTGCTTAGGAGCTAGAAGCAGAACTCCCACCTTGCTATATCAGAATGAAGTATGGCTTGCAGTGAGTACCTACTTAGTCAACAGGGGTTCTGATAGGCCACTAGATCTACCGGTCTGTCTACTCTAGTCTGGTGGGGGAAGATTACACTCACCCAATGGTACATTGCTGGTCAAGACCTCAAATCGGTTGTGAAGTAGTATCGACAAATGGGCGGTCACCGAACTGCTGGTTGAATAACACATAAGCAGAAAAAAACATCCAGAAACGGATTCCAAATCTGTAACAAACTTAATGCACATTAAAAAAAAACTCCATGACGAATATATTGGGGTAAGGGATTACAAAGAACACCAAGGGGAAAAGGAAAAACGAAATACATAAATCAGCTGGTATAGTCACCCTAATCACTTAGACGTGGTAGATCCAAACGCATGTGTCTGCTGCCATCTAGAGGGCATTTCTCGGTACTGATTGCCACATAGAGAATCAATAGAGGTTAGGGTTGAATGGCAGGAACCCGGTCACGGAGATTCACCGCCCGAACTCTCTCTCTTTTTCAGGGATGAATAACTTGCGAGAAACCGGTCAATTATAATACATTATTTATATGAACAACATGGCGTGAAATGGAACTGTTGAATTATATGCGATGTGTAAACCTGGCTTCTCTACGGCGCTCTGCAGGATGTCCCCAGCCTGAACGTTGATGATTCAGACGGCCCATCTCAGTACGGAGCACAGTTCACACCTTCACAATACATGTAGACCTATCACCTCATCAGGGTAACTGGTTGTCTTGTGACACGTAGGCCTACATTTGCTGCAGTATAGTCTATGCTACAGTAATATAAAGACCGAATGAGTGTCTAATTTACCCATCTCCATCTGGCTTTCGGAGATCACCTTATTTTTTTGTAATTGCAGAGTTTTAAAACAGCCCATGAATTGAATATCGTTGCTTTAAATCAGTTTCTCTCTCGCAGTTTCTCTCTCGCCATCAACTCCATTCAAATTGCATCCAAAATAGATAATACTGTTCTAGATAGATATATAAAGCTACCTCTTTCAGGTAATAAGGTCAATGCAGTATTAGCCTTATATTTAGCTAATTAATGATGGGGTATACATAATACGCTTCTAGCGTTTAGCAGGTGTCTCTTGAGCAATACGCACACACCCTGTACTCCACTGGCCTTTCCTTAAAAAAACACTGCTTAGCTCCTGGACTAGAATAGCTTGCTGGACATTATTTTTTAGCATTTCTAATACTATTAAGAGGGACGCAAGCTCTTTTTTTGTTGTTGCTGAATGTTAAATACTGTACAGCAGTCAATATAACTCACGTGAAGTTTGAAAGAGCAGGCTGGGGGTAGGCTACAGCAGTTATTTATTCAGATCCATAACCATTCAATATTCGTGAAGAGCAGTGAAAGCCTTTTGCATCTAATTCTAGTCCTCTATTATTCAAGGATGTCATTAGAATGATGAGGACAAATAAAACGTATTTCATTTAACTGTTGAACGCGAGGAAGTAACGAAGCAACAATAAAGAGTTGCTAAGCTAATAACATTAGGGGCATTATGAAAAGTATATATGCGTCACTCTACTAATTGTACAAATAGGCCCTATTATATTTTAAAATTTAAATCACATTTGTTAGCCTACACTTGTAAATTTGTAGGCCGCAAGTACTGCAACAGAATCGCATGTTCTCTTCAGCTTTATCATGGTTTGAACGATGTACGTAATTCCAGTCCATATAACACAGTATAATACAATACAGTACAGTATTACAGTTCACACTCTAAAAGATAAGGCTACTGTAGCTAGTTTCATTTATTTACCCAAGAGTGCATATAGTTAGCTACATCTATGGGCTTTCATGTTTTTCTGTCGTGCGTAATGTGACGTAGCCCATATCTAGAGTTGGGCAGGTTACTCTCTAAATGTAATCCGTTAGTTACTAATTACCTGCCCAAAATTGTAATCAGTAACGTCACTTTGGATTACAAAAATGTTGTAACGTAATCTGATTACATTCCGTTAATTTTTAAAAGCGACATTAGAAGAAGACAAATGTATGTTACCAATTTAATTAAATATATTGCAGGATAAATCAATGTTAAAGTTTACATAGCTGGCCATATGGATATTACATTTTACTTTATGTGTTGGTTATGTAGGCTTCTTCTAACCCATTGCTTTCTACTACATATAATAATATGATTAAATTATATCTTTACCAAAGTCTATCAGAATTCCAGTCATTCCAATAAATGTTATACCCTCTGATCTTCTAGAATAGGACTTGGAAATATGGAAGTATAGATTAGCCAAATAGTTTTACCTGAGCATAACCCCAAAACTAAGGATTTATTAGCCAGCCCTACTGTGTTGTTTATGACTGTGTTGTCATGGAGACTGATTGGGCTCATTGATTCGAGATAAAAAAATAAATTCTGCGCTCATGGAATGGCATGCTTTGAGCACTACTGAAAAGTGCTATTTACATGTGAAAAATGAATGGCATATGCATATTCTGCCCTACCAAGCAAAACGGTAGTAACAGCTCATTTGGTCGAAAATTAGTTCATGTCATTTTTGCTACATTAAATACACGCTTAATCATGTGGACAAGTATCCTGCCTCTGCCTCATATTGTGTTTTGGAGATAATTGGGGTCATGTTAGCAGTAATGTTACTGTGAAACCAAGGTAAATAAAAGCCATTTTTCTCAGTTCCATGCTATGAGCAGTTATTGCCTTTTTTTGCTTGGTAGGGCCGTACTGTTTACCTTTTTGTTGGTGGCACTTTGATATCTTGATAATATGCACCTGTTTTAAAGGTCAAATCCACAGATTAAAACAATAACAAAACGGCCGCCCCGCCTCTGTTTTGGTAAAAAGATGAGGTATTGGCCTGGAGAAATGTAACCATTCTCAGATTAATAGACAGAACTATGGATGTAAGGACTGACCACCATGATATCAACATGATAGTTGTAACCATGTTATGAGGATATACAGGACTGACCATCCATGATATCAACATGATAGTTGTAACCATGTTATGAGGATATACAGGACTGACCTTTTTGCGCCTTTTATCAATGATGATTTGAATGTCATTGAGAAAACAGAGAAGTGTCAACGATTTTTTTTCTCGCAAACATCCTTTCTGAATTTAAAAGTAATTCTCTAGTTTTTAATCTGATTACAATATTTTTGCTGGTAACGTAACACATTAGTTACCGATTTTGTAATCCTTTAGTAATTCGTTACTCCCCAACCCTGCTCATATCATATAGCCTATCCTATTGGATGACTGCACAATATGTTGGTATTTTGGGGGGTGTTGGCTCATTAAATATCTTTAAAGTAGGGTTCATAAAATGTATTTAATGTATGGCTAATCAGGCATGAATGTTCGATCAAATCTCTTTTCAAATCCAGACGTAGTCCTGGATATGCTTTATAATGCTTTTGAATTACGCTTCTGGTTTTGTCGGGAAATTCCATGTTACACGGGAGAAAAGGGATTTGTTCCCGGGATGGATCATTTTGTAAAATACCGGGAAATTATTGAATCCTAATAGAGGCCCTGTTGCAAGTGCTTAAAGTAAGTCACAAACAGTTGTTTGTCAGGCTGGGATCTATAAAGCAGTATGTCCTCCAATTGGATGCCAAATAATATTCATTCCCTTTTCTTTAGAGCTTCAAATTGAGATTGTGAAATCTTTTTTTCTTCAATGTGCACACTTTGGATTCTCCAGCTTTTGCTGGGAATTGTCCACTGTTGGCATACATTTATTTGGTCCCAAAAACAGTGTGTGGAGGATTCCATTTGTCTAGTTGTATGAGTCTCCAGTTAAAATCCATGAGGTTCATTTTAAGTTTCTAGAAGTCAATTGAAAAAGACCCTCCTGATTTTTCAGCACAATAGGCTTCTTCAGAGGGGTTAGGGATAGATGGTTACCTGCTGGGTTAGGTTTATAGATGGATAGATGGTTACCTGCTGGGTTAGGTTTATAGATGGATAGATGGTTACCTGCTGGGTTAGGTTTATAGATGGATAGATGGTAACCTGCTGGGTTAGGTTTATAGATGGATAGATGGTTACCTGCTGGGTTAGGTTTATAGATGGTAACCTGCTGGGTTAGGTTTATAGATAGATGTATGGATAGATGGTTACCTGCTGGGTTAGGTTTATAGATGGATGTATGGATAGATGGTTACCTGCTGGGTTAGGTTTATAGATGGATAGATGGTAACCTGCTGGGTTAGGTTTATAGATAGATGTATGGATAGATGGTTACCTGCTGGGTTAGGTTTATAGATGGATGTATGGATAGATGGTTACCTGCTGGGTTAGGTTTATAGATGGATAGATGGTAACCTGCTGGGTTAGGTTTATAGATAGATGTATGGATAGATGGTTACCTGCTGGGTTAGGTTTATAGATGGATGGATGGTAACCTGCTGGGTTAGGTTTATAGATGGATGTATGGTTACCTGCTGGGTTAGGTTTATAGATGGATACCTGCTGGGTTAGGTTTATAGATGGTAACCTGCTGGGTTAGGTTTATAGATGGATGTATGGTTACCTGCTGGGTTAGGTTTATAGATGGATGGATGGTAACCTGCTGGGTTAGGATTATAGATGGATCTATGTATGGATAGAAGGTTACCTGCTGGGTGGGTTAGGTTTATAGAATGGATGTATGCATACTAGGTTACCTGCTGGGTTAGGTTTATAGTTAGATGGTTACCTGCTGGTCATCTGTCTGCCTGTTGCACCTCCAACAATGTAAGCCAGCTACAGGTCATCAGAGCAGTGACAGGGAGGAGGTCGCATTTAGTTGATTCTTGACACACACACACACACACACAGCAAGATTGGTGTGGTTAATTTTACATCCAAAACAATTTTATTGTTCTCCTCCAAGTTGAACAGTTGACCCTGCCTTTTCCAAACACCCAAACCATGTCATCGTCATACAGTACATTGCATTTGTTAAGGTAACAGTGGAGGCAAAAGTCTGTCCTTCATTCTCTCTCCTCCGTGACCCGGAAACCGATAAGTGGTGGAAGAGTGTCAATTCGTTAGTAGGCGAACGGAAGACAGTCCTCCCCTCAATAGGCTCCTTTTGGCAAGGACGCAAAAGTGTATCCTACCCTGAGTCCATCGTGGAAGAGTTTTGAAATCAGCCACACACCCCCTTTGAATCAGCTGTTTTCTCAAAGAAGAAAAGCATGCAAACATTTAAAACTATATTCTACTTATCCTTTTTATCTATAAAATGTTTTGCACAACTAACTTTTTTAGTTATCACTTTATATATTTTATTTTGGGATTCCACCCTGTAAACGTAATTTGCCTGATGACGCGTGATTGGAGGAGTCATTTTATACAGGTGTATTTGTCCACTTTCCCCCTCTCCTCGATTACCTTTGACCTTTTTCCAAAAGGAGGCCAGAGGATGATGGAAGAGGGGAGGACGCAAGAGTTGAGCAAATCCAATTGAGAAAAGGCCTATCAGTCCAGCAAAAAACAAGGAAACTGTCAGGAGAGAGAATAGAATCAGGTTAGTTTTCATGTGATTGTCCATTGGCCTTCCCATGTTGCGTGTCTATGATCTCTTTATGTAGCGCATATATGCAAACTGTATGCAGCTTCTCTCGATATGAAATTCAAAAAGGGGCCACAGTTCAGTTGGCACAAAGCAAGGCAACATGGCCCCATAAGTGATGTCATCCTGGGTATGGGGAGGAGCTAAATAATGATTAAAACCATTCAATCAACAGTCTAAGGAAAATCATAATTAGTGTAGAATTGAACACCCATATAGTGACAGGATAGGAAAGTACCCATAGACACTGAACAAATGATATCATAGGACCAAAAGAGATTCATTTAATCTCTATGATCCCAAAAAAACCATTTTAATACGGTGCTTAATGGAAGATCTCTCTTGACAGTAGTTAAGGGTGAAGAATATCAACATTTGTTGTGGTAAATCAGCCGAGCCCCGTTTTATTATTACTAACCATAAACAAAGAACAGCTTAGCCTGCTGGGAAGAGTCTGTCCGCCTGCCGCCTCCTCTCAGTGTGTGTGTCTGTGCACTCGTTTATGATAATAACTTATCAAAATGGCTACCTACCTATCCTACCTTGACCTGTTATGGTCAAACACACAGCTTCATGCGGAATTGATTATCGGCGTTCTTTTCATAGATTTATTTATATATATATAGATCTTTATATATAGTTCATTCTCTCTCTCTCTCTCACGTTCACATTCTCTCGTCTTGCTTCCGACTTCATGTACACCACGTGGGGTGGGGTCGAGGAAGGGGTGACAAGTGAGTTGACATCACCCAGCCAAATAAAAGAAAACTAAATGAATAACAACCGAAGCCAAGAAAAGAGCTGCAATCTTATTTCTTTCAGTTGACAAGCGACGGTCGGTAACGGCAGTTGGTGGTTTAAACGTTGTAGTGATGGCGGCACCCAGCAGTGACGTCATCAAAGAGTCGGGGGTTGCTGCTCCTTTTGTTCTCGGAGGTTGAGGTTCTCCAACGCCACGTCCAAGGTCATGACATCCACGCAGCCCATGTCTCCGAAGGTGCCGAAATCCCTGAACGCGTCAGAACCTCGGATCACGGCGTCGTGGTAGTCATGGAGATCGTCATCTTCGCTGTGGTCGGGATCGGCCAGCAGGGTGGAGAGGAGGAGCTCCGTGACGAAGAGAGAGCGGTCCGCCCACTGGCCCTCACTCAGCTGGCGCTCCGCCTCCGACAACCTTGGCTCACTCAGTCTGGAGGAGGGAGGGGGGGGGGGGGTGAGAAAGAGATGGTGCTCCATTACAAACACAATACATTCTCCTACATGTAGCAGACAGATTCAGAACAAGTCTCTTGTTCAACAGATATTACCTAAAACTAGAATAACCACAACAAAAAAAGAAGGTTAAACGAAGTATAGTAGACAGTAGCTAACCTGTTGAGGAGGAACTGGGAGTTGCTGTGCTGTGTGTGTGTGGTGAACTCGTGATGCCCTGGGTTGGGGCTGGTAGAGTTGGAACTGGGGTTGGCGTTGTGATGCCCTGGGCTTGGATTGGCATTCAGTCCCGCGTTGGTGGACGTGCGGCTGCCGCGTTGCGTGACACTCCGGGCCGTCTCCAACTGCTGTCTGGCAGCCTGGGTCTGCTGCCGCTCCAACTGGAGCTGCATCTAGAGAAAAGAAGAGGAGAAGAAACATGAGGAGGGTTAAGGAGAAGTAAGACATTAAGGAGTTCAGTACTTTGCTTTAAGGGCATAAAGTTACATATTGCAGCTTTAAGGGCATAAAGTTACATATTGCAGTTAAGGGCATAAAGTTACATATTACAGCTTTAAGGGCATAAAGTTACATATTGCAGCTTTAAGGGCATAAAGTTACATATTACAGTTAAGGGCATAAAGTTACATATTACAGCTTTAAGGGCATAAAGTTACATATTGCAGTTTTAAGGGCATAAAGTTACATATTACAGCTTTAAGGGCATAAAGTTACATATTGCAGCTTTAAGGGCATAAAGTTACATATTACAGTTAAGGGCATAAAGTTACATATTACAGCTTTAAGGGCATAAAGTTATATATTGCAGCTTTAAGGGCATAAAGTTACATATTGCAGTTTTAAGGGCATAAAGTTACATATTACAGTTTTAAGGGCATAAAGTTACATATTACAGCTTTAAGGGCATAAAGTTACATATTGCAGCTTTAAGGGCATAAAGTTACATATTACAGCTTTAAGGGCATAAAGTTACATATTGCAGCTTTAAGGGCATAAAGTTACATATTACAGCTTTAAGGGCATACTTGCATTACAGATTCTAGGATACGGACACCAGCAAAAGGAGGGGGCCGGGATTCAAACCTCTGGTTGCTGGCTCTCCTCTAACCTCTGGACTACCTACCTGGAGCTGCTGTAGCTGGGAGGCTGAAGGACCTGAACTCAGCTGGCCACCCGCCGACCTACGCACCCCCGACAACTGGGAGAGAAGCTCTGTGTGGGGAGAGAGATTGAGTTGAGGGGGGGGGGGGTCACATAAAATGCATTAATTCAACCCTAACCAGACAGGTTTGGGAAAGAGTGAGAGTGTGAGATATGGTGTTTCCGAACAGGAGTCATATCAAATCAATGTTTGTCACGTACACAGCATGTATAAATGGTACAGCAGTTCAGTACAAATATCACTCTCAACAGGACTAGAAGAATGAAATGAGTGATGCATCTACACTGCCTTCAGAAAAATATTCACACCCCTGGACTTTAACACAACAAAGAAAACAGGACAAAGTGGGATTCCCTGTAACTAGGCCACTCAGAGGGCCTCCCGGGTGGCGCAGTGGTCTAGGGCAGAATCGCAGTGCTAACTGCGCCACCAGAGTCTCTGGGTTCGCGCCCAGGCTCTGTCGCAGCCGGCCGCGACCGGGAGGTCCGTGGGGCGACGCACAATTGGCATAGCGTCGTCCGGGTTAGGGAGGGTTTGGCCGGTAGGGATATCCTTGTCTCATCGCGCTCCAGCGACTCCTGTGGCGGGCCGGGCGCAGTGCGCGCTAACCAAGGGGGCCGGGTACACGGTGTTTCCTCCGACACATTGGTGCGGCTGGCTTCCGGGTTGGAGGCGCGCTGTGTTAAGCAGTGCGGCTTGGTTGGGTTGTGCTTCGGAGGACGCATGGCTTTCAACCTTCGTCTCTCCCGAGCCCGTACGGGAGTTGTAGCGATGAGACAAGATAGTAATTACTAGCGATTGGATACCACGAAAATTGGGGAGAAAATGGGATTAAATTAAATTTAAAAAAAATAAATAAAAAAAATAATAATAATTGGCCACTCAGGAACATTTAATGTCGTCTTGGTAACCAACTCCTGTATATTTGGCCTTGTGTTTTAGGTTATTGTCCTGCTGAAGAGTGAATTTGTCTCCCCCAGTGTCTGGTGGAAAGCAGACTGAACCATGTTTTCCTCTAGGATTTAGCCTGTGCTTAGCTCCATTGATACCCATAAAACCTAGCGGTCAAACAGGGAAATGGTTCCAATTGTTTTTCCACCATTCATTTTTCCCCATAGCTGATTTTTAGAAACACTTAAAAAGGGGCTGTGTTTTGTGTATATACCGTACCCTGGCGTGACGTTTTGATAACCATGTAAATCTCTCTTGGACAAGGTGACTTACCAATATAGTCGCCTGTGGTAATTCTTCAGTTTATTTTTATCTCCAAAAACTCCCTAGTCCTAGCCGACGACAAGCATACCCATAACATGATGCAGCCATCACCATCCTTGATAATATGAAGAGTGGTACTCTGATGTGATGTGTTTGCCCCAAACATAACACTTTGTATTCAGGACATAACGTTAATTTCTTTGCCACATATTTTGCAGTTTTACTTTAGTGCCTTAATGCAAACAGGCTTCCTTCTTTTCACGCTGTAATTTAGGTTAGTATTGTAGAGCAACTACAATGTTGTTGATCCATCCTCAGTTCTCTGCCATTAAACTCTGTTTTAAAGTCACCACTGGCCTCATGGTGAAATCTCTGAACGGTTTCCTTCCTCTCTGGCAACTAAGCTAGGAAGGACGCCTGTATCTTTGTAGTGACTGTGTGTATTGATACTCCATTCAAAGTGTAATTAATAACTACACCATGCTTAATGGGATATTCAATATCTGCTTCTTTTCTTTTACCCATCTACCTATAGGTTCCCTTCTTTGTGAAGCATTGGAAAACCTCCCTGGTCTTTGTGCTTCAATTCACTGCTCGACTAAGGGATCTTACAATTATCTCTATGTGTGGGGTAGTCATTTAAAAATCATGTTACCCACTTTCACACACAGTGAGTCCATGCAACTTGTGAAACACATTTTTACTCCTTAACTTACACTGATCAAAAATATAAAACGCAATAAATAGTGTTGGCCCCATTTTACATGAGCTTCAATAAAATATTTCTCAAAAATTGTGCACAAATTTCTTTACATCCCCATTTGTGTACATTTCTTCTTTGCCAAGATAATCCATCCACTTCACAGGTGTGGCATATCAAGAAGCTGATTAAACAGCATGATCATTACACAGGTGCACCTTGTGCTGGGACAATAAAAGGCCACTAAAATGTGCAGTTTTGTCCCACGCCGCCACAGATGTCAAGTTTTGAGGGAGTGTGCAATTGGCATGCTGACTGCAGGAATGTCCAACAGAACTGTTGCCAGAGAACGTTAATTTCCCTACCAGAAGACGTCATTTTAGAGAATTTGTCAGAACATCCAACCAGCCTCACAACCACATCAGCCCAGGACCTCCACATCCAGGTTCTTCAGCTGCGGGATCGTCTGAGGGGGGTAACCAAGAAGTATTTCTGTCTGTAATAACGCCATTTTATGGGGAAAAGCTCATTCTGATTGGCTGGGCCTGGCTCGCAAGTGGGTGGACCTGGATTCCAAATGGGTGGGCCAATGCCCTCCCAAGCCCACCCATGGCTGTGCCCCTGCCCAGTCATGTGAAATCCATAGATTAAGGCTTATGAATTTATTTCAGAAGTGTCTCCTGACCCCTCCTGTCTCAGCCTCCAGTATTTATGCTGCAGTAGTTTGTGTCGGGGGGCTAGGGTCAGTCTGTTATATCTGGAGTATTTCTCCTATCTTATCCGGTGTTCTGTGTGAATTTAAGTATGCTCTCTCTAATTCTCTCTCGGAGGACCTGAGCCCTAGGACCATGCCTCAGGACTACCTGGCATGATGACTCCTTGCTGTCCCCAGTTTCAACTGTTCTGCCTGCGGCTATGGAACCCTGACCTGTTCACCGGACGTGCTACATGTCCCAGACCTTCTGTTTTCAACTCTCTAGAGACAGCAGGAGCGGTAGAGATACTCTGAATGATCGGCTATGAAAAGCCAACTGACATTTACTCCTGAGGTGCTGACTTGCTGCACCCTCGACAACTACTGTGATTATTATTATTTGACCCTGCTGGTCATTTATGAACATCTTGGCCATGTTCTGTTATAATCTCCACCCGGCACAGCCAGAAGAGGACTGGCCACCCCTCATAGCCTGGTTCCTCTCTAGGTTTTGGACTTTCTAGGGAGTTTTTCCTATCCACCGTGCTTCTACACCTGCATTGCTTGCTGTTTGGGGTTTTAGGCTGGGTTTCTGTACAGCACTTCGAGATATCAGCTGATGTAAGAAGGGCTATATAAAATAAATTAGATTTATTTATTTCAATAGACTGATTTCCTTCTATGAACTGTAACGCAGTAAAGTCTTTGAAATTGTTTCATGTTGCGTTTATATTTTTTTTGGTTCAGTATATTTAGGCAATAAAGGGGTTGAATACTTATTGTCTCAAGACATTTCAGCTTTTCATTTTAAAATCAATGTAATAAAAATAAAATAAAAATTCTACTGACATAATGTCAGTAGCTAGGTTTCAATCCAAATGGCGACAGATTTTCATGTGAATATTTTAAAATCTGCATAAATAAAATGTCAATTTTCCCACCATAGATGTTTCCATCAAATTGACATGTTGCAGATTTTTTTAAAGTCTGTGTGTGACGACGTAGTGCACATAAATTATTTGTGGTTAAATTCCCCATGTACCGAATAAAATAAAAATAAACAAAATGGGTTTCCAATCGCATTTTCAACTCTACTGATGCGTCGGTCACAAAACATGTTGCGTTTATATGGCGAATGTTCCCACGCTGGTCGTGGTTACATGCCCTCTAGTCAACAGCTCTCAGATACAGTGCGGGTAGTGTGGTCATGATGACATTATGGATAAAAGAGCAAGATCTTTTTTTTTTTTTTGTCACGCATCGATCACTATGTCACCAGAATAAGAACCTTGACATGTTTTAGAAAGGAGCATCAAGCTCACCACCATGTGAAGTTCATCATAACTTACTTCATCTGTAGCCTAATAAACTGCTTTCCTGAGTCGTAGTGGGAGGACCACACAATGTCATCGCGTGACTCCCAAATGTACTTTGATATTTATTTATTTAACCTTTAACTAGGCAAGTCAGTTAAGAACAAATTCTTATTTATAATGACGGCCTACCCCCCCCCCCAGCCAAACCCTCCCCATAACCCGGACAACGCTGGGCCAATTGTGCGCCGCCCTATGGGACTCCCGATCACGGCCGGTTGTGACACAGCCTGGGAACGAACCAGGGTTTGTAGTGACACCTCTAGCACTGCAATGCAGTGCCTTAGACCGCTACCCCACTTAGGATGGTTATTATATAATTAAAAGCATTTCCACCTCCATTTATCACATAAATACATTTTACAGTGACAAGAAGATCCCATCTTGTATTTTGTTTTGTCGACATTTGGATAGTTTACAGACAAATTACACTGAACAAAACTATTTAAAAAAAACATTCAACAATTTCTAATTTTTTATTGAGTTACAGTTCACCGAGAGTACAGATATGTATCTGTTGGTAGGGGCGTGGATCAGAAAACCAGTCAGTATCTGGTGTGACCACCATTTGCCTGATGCAGCGCGACACATCTCTTTCGCATAGAGTTGATCAGGCGGTTGATTGTGGCTTGTGGAATGTTGTCCCACTCCTCTTCAATGGCTGTGCGAATTAGCTGGATGTTGGCGGGAACTGGAACATGCTGTCGTACAAGTCGATCCAGAGCATCCCAAACATGCTCAATGGGTGACATGTCTGGTGAGTATGCAGGCCATGGAAAAACGGGGACATTTTCAGCTTCCAGGAATTGTGTACAGATCCTTTTGACATGGGACCGTGCATTATCATGCTGAAACATGAGGTGATGGTGGCAGATGAATGGTACGACAATGGACCTCAGGATCTCATCACGGTATCTGTGCATTCAAATTGTAATTGATAAAATGCAATTGTGTTCGTTGTCTGGAGCTTATGCCTGCCCATACCATAACCCCACCATGGGCACTCTGTTCACACCGTTGACATCAACAAACCGCTCGCCCACACGACGCCATACACGTTGTCTGCCCGGTAGTTGAAACCGGGATTCATTTCCGTGAAGAGCTCACTACTCCAGCGTGCCAGTGGCCATCGAAGGTGAGCATTTGCCCACTGAAGTCGGTTACGACACCAAACTGCAGTCAGGTCAAGACCCTGGTGAGGACGACGAGCACGCAGATGGGCTTCCCTGAGACGGTTTCTGACAGTTTGTGCAGAAATTCTTCGATTGTGCAAACCCAGTTTCATCAGTTGTCCGGGTGGCTGGTCTCAGACGAAGAAGCCGGATGTGGAGGTCCTGGGCTGGAGTGGTTACACATGGCTTGCGGTTGTGAGGCTGGTTGGACGTCCTACCAAATTCTCTAAAACACAGTTGAGGCGGCTTATGGTAGAGAAATTAACATTCAATTCTCTGGCAACAGCTCTGTTGGACATTCTTGCAGTCAGCATGCCAATTGCACACTCTTTCAAAACTTCAGACATCTGTGGCATTGTGTTGTATGACAAAACTGCATATTTTATTGTCCCCAGCACAAGGTGCACCTGTGTAATGATCACGCTGTTTAACTTATGGCTGCAGTGGCAGTACTGAGTAGCTTGGATGAAAGGTGCAGAGGTGCCCAGAGTAAACGGCCTGCTCCTCAGTCATAGTTGCTAATATTTGCATATTATTATTAGTATTGGATAGAAAACACTCTGAAGTTTCTAAAACTGTTTGAATTATGTCTGTGAGTATAACAGAACTCATATGGCAGGCAAAAACCTGAGAAGTTCCACTTCCTGTTTGAATTTTTTCTGAGGGTGGCAGATTTTCAACCAAGCTCTCATTGAAATTAAAGCGAGATATGGATGAGTTTTCACTTCCTACGGCTTCCACTAGATGTCAACAGTCAATAGAACTTTGTCTGATGACTAATGTGAAGGGGGGCCGAAGGAGACAGGAATTAGTCACCACTGCCACGAGCTGACCATGCTTTGACCACGCGCGTTCACCTGATAGGCAGCTCCGTTCCATCGCTCAACTGAAGTCAATGTAATTCTCCGGTTGGAACGTTATTCAAGACGTATGTTAACAACATTCTAAAGATTGATTCAATACATCGCTTGACATGTTTCTACTGACTGTTACGGAACTTTTGGACATTTCGTCACGTTATAGTGGACGCGCTTTGTGACTTTGGAATTGTTTACCAAACGCGCTAACCAATTGGACATAAATAACGGACATTATCGAAGAAATCAAGCATTTATTGTGGACCTGGGATTCCTGGGAATGCATTCTGATGAATATCATCAAAGGTAAGGAAACATTTATTATGTATTTTCTGGTTTCTGTTGACTCCAAAATGGCAGCTAATTTTACTAATGTTCTGAGCGCCGTCTCAGATTATTGCATGGTTTGCTTTTTCCGTAAAGTTTTTTTATAAATCTGACACAGCGGTTGCATTAAGGAGAGGTATATCTATAATTCCATGTGTATAACTTGTATTATCATCTACATTTATGATGAGTATTTCTGTTGAAATGATGTGGCTATACACTATCACTGGATGTTTTTGGAACTAGTGAATGTAATGCGTCAATGTAAACTTAGATTTTTTAATATAAATATGAACTTTATCAAACAAAACATGCATGCATTGTGTAACATGAAGTCCTATGAGTGTCATCTGATGAAGATCATCAAAGGTTAGTGATTAATTTCAGCTATACTGCTTTTTGTGAAAGCCATCTTTCGCTGGAAAAATGGCTGTGCTTATTGTGGTTTGGTGTGACCTAACATAATCGTTTGTAGTGCTTTCGCTGAAAAGCCTGTTTGAAATCGGACACTTTGGTGGGATTAACAACAAGATTGCCTTTAAAATGGTATAAGACACATGTATGTCTGAGGAATTTTAATTATGAGATTTCTGCTTTTTGAATTTGGTGCCCTGCATTTTCACTGGCTGTTGTCATATCGATCCCGTTAGCGGGATTGCAGCCATATGAAGTTAATTAGCTTCTTGATATGCCACACCTGTCAGGTGGATGAATTATCTTGGCAAATGAGAAATGCTCACTATCAGGAATGCAAACAAATTTGTTTTTGTGCGTATGGAACATTTCTGGGATATTTTATTTCAGCTCAATGAACATGGGACAAACACTTTACATGTTGCGTTTATATTTTTGTTCAGTGTAGCTGTTTCCATCCTGTCGTGACATCTTTTATCCGGCATGTACTTCACACGCATAAAAAGTTTGGCTGGAAACCTGATTAGTGACACAAAATCTCAATTTAATCAATATTCAATTCAGGCTGAAACACAACAGAATGTGTAAACAGTCGAGGGGTGTGAATACATTCTGAAGTCATAAAGCAGCCCTGTATGTAGACAACAGGATGTACATTTTTCAGTCATTAAAAAAAAAACACATCAGGCATTGAACCAATCAGGATTAGAATAACTTCCAAGGAATGTGTTACGGCAACACAGAAACGAACCCTGTCTTTACCGTCTAGACTGGTCTATAAGGGCCTTGGGTGGGTGTGTGTGTTACCGTCTAGACTGGTCTATAAGGGTCTTGGGTGGGTGTGTGTGTTACCGTCTAGACTGGTCTATAAGGGTCTTGGGTGGATGTGTAGACTGGTCTATAAGGGTCTTGGGTGGATGTGTAGACTGGTCTATAAGGGCCTTGCGTGGGTGTGTTACCGTCTAGACTGGTCTATAAGGGTCTTGGGTGTGTGTGTTACCGTCTAGACTGGTCTATAAGGGTCTTGCGTGGGTGTGTTACCATCTAGACTAGTCTAAGGGTCTTGGATGGGTGTGTTACCGTCTAGACTGGTCTATAAGGGTCTTGGGTGGGTGTGTTACCGTCTAGACTGGTCTATAAGGGTCTTGCGTGGGTGGGTGTGTTACCGTCTAGACTGGTCTATAAGGGCCTTGCGTGGGTGTGTTACCGTCTAGACTGGTCTATAAGGGCCTTGCGTGGGTGTGTTACCGTCTAGACTGGTCTATAAGGGCCTTGCGTGGGTGTGTTACCGTCTAGACTGGTCTATAAGGGCCTTGCGTGGGTGTGTTACACAGTGCATGTTCTCTTTTGACAAATCTGCTTTGTGTCTCTCTCTCTCTGATGTAGTCAGAGCTGTGTGTGTGTCTGTCCTACCGGCTATAGGATCCATGGCCTCCCTGTTGTAGTTGGAGCTCTGTGTAGAGGTCTGTGTGGTAGAGCTCCCCCCGGAGGTTGAGGAGGTGAAGTGCATGTTGGATCGACGGGCCCTTGGCCCCCCTAGACCCCGACCCGGGTGGAACATCCTACGCACGTGCCGCACCCCGCTCGACTCATCGTGGAGCAACACCGTCAAGGAACATCATGGACACGTCATGAAATACAGTCTCTCTATGCACCGATCTAAAAACACACTCACAAGAGGCTAAACTGCAACACGCATCAGACAGACAGCGACAGAGAGACACACACAGAGAGACACACACAGAGACACAGAGACACACAGAGACAGAGACACACAGAGACAGAGACACACAGAGACAGAGACACACAGAGACAGAGACACACAGAGACAGAGACACACAGAGACAGAGACACACACAGACAGAGACACACACAGACAGAGACACACAGACAGAGACACACAGAGACAGACACCGACACACAGACAGAGACACACAGACAGAGACACACAGACAGAGACACACAGAGACAGACACCGACACACACACAGAGAGACACAGACACACAGAGACACACACACACAGAGACACACACACAGAGACAGACACACAGACAGAGACACACAGAGAGACACACACACAGAGACACAGAGACAGACACACAGAGAGACACAGAGACAGAGTTTGTTGCAGTACCCAGTGCTGTTCAGCAGATGACCCTGTGGTTCTTGATGAGCTTTTACACTGACATGTTGTTGTTTCCCTGTAGGCGTTTTCCACGTCAGACATGTTACATAGTAGAACTTCAGTGGAATGCCCCACAATTGGAGCATTACATTGTAGGAGCAAAGCAGAGTAGTAGTATGTTTGCCTGTAAAGCATATCAAGTTTCTGGGTTAGGGTTAGACTGAGTGGACTGCAGAGCAGACAGTAGTATACCAATCAATCACATTTATTTTATATTGCCCCTTTTAAACCAGAGTGCTTTGCAGTTAGACAGTCTAGATTCCAAAGAGCAAGCAATGCAGAAGCGAAAGCACAGTGGAAAGGAAAAAACTCCCTACAACAAAGAAACCAAGAAGAACCAGGTTCAGAGGGGTAAAGGATATCAAGTCTCTGGGGGCTCTGTGTTCAAGTGTGAGATGAGCAGCGAAGTCGTCGGTCACGTGATTAGGGTCCCCGCCGGGCAGCGAAGCACATATGGGACAGATCTGCAGAGGAGAAGGAGAGAACACAAGCCCATCTGAGCATGCTCCACATCAAATGCATTTGAACACACTGGTTTTTTTGGGTGCTGTTCATTTTACTGAACATGGCCTGGATGTTGATTTGGGGACATTTTTGCACCTCCCTCCTGCCTGGAAAACAATCTAGAGGAAGCACTGGTCTCTTTTCCACTGCAGAGATTTCCACCACAGGGTTTTCCCCCTGCAGAGATTTCCACCACAGGGTTTTCCCCCTGCAGAGATTTCCACCACAGGGTTTTCCCCCTGCAGAGATTTCCACCACAGGGTTTTCCCCCTGCAGAGATTTCCACCACAGGGTTTTCCCCCTGCAGAGATTTCCACCACAGGGTTTTCCCCCTGCAGAGATTTCCACCACAGGGTTTTCCCCCTGCAGAGATTTCCACCACAGGGTTTTCCCCCTGCAGAGATTTCCACCACAGGGTTTTTCCCCTGCAGAGATTTCCACCACAGGGTTTTTCCCCTGCAGAGATTTCCACCACAGGGTTTTTCCCCTGCAGAGATTTCCACCACAGGGTTTTTCCCCTGCAGAGATTTCCACCACAGGGTTTTCCCCCTGCAGAGATTTCCACCACAGGGTTTTCCCCCTGCAGAGATTTACACCACAGGGTTTTCCCACTGCAGAGATTTACACCACAGGGTTTTCCCACTGCAGAGATTTACACCACAGGGTTTTCCCACTGCAGAGATTTACACCACAGGGTTTTCCCACTGCAGAGATTTACACCACAGGGTTTTCCCACTGCAGAGATATCCACCACAGGGTTTTCCCACCACAGGGATTTACACTATAGAGATGTACACTGGTGCTTGGCCTAAAGACTTGTGTTTCCATGCCCGAGGCCGGGTCCAAGAAAAGTAGTGGTAGACTTACCACCTCTAAGGAGGTCTCTGTATGTTCTGCACCAACGTGCTCCTGAAGAGAAGTCTCCGTGTAACCCATCCTGCCACAGTAGGGGCAGGTGAAGGCCTGTGGCTGCTCCACGGACAAGGCCTCTCCTCCATAATATAGGTCTATAGTAAGACAGACAGGAGTGGGGGACAGGGTTAGACAGTGGGGACAGGTGAAGGCCTGGGGCTGCTCCACGGACAAGGCCTCTCCTCCATAATATAGGTCTATAGTAAGACAGACAGGAGTGGGGGACAGGGTTAGACAGTGGGGACAGGTGAAGGCCTGGGGCTGCTCCACGGACAAGGCCTCTCCTCCATAATATAGGTCTATAGTAAGACAGACAGGAGTGGGGGACAGGGTTAGACAGTGGGGACAGGTGAAGGCCTGTGGCTGCTCCACGGACAAGGCCTCTCCTCCATAATATAGGTCTATAGTAAGACAGACAGGAGTGGGGGACAGGGTTAGACAGTGGGGACAAGTGAAAGCAGGAACTGCTCAACTGACAAGGCACCTCCTCCATAATACGGGTCTGGAAGGACAGAATCAGTGCAGGCAGAATTAACTCGCTATCTGACTTAAGTTTTCAGGGTGTTTAGTTGTGGTGTTTGTCTTTTACATCTCATGTCTGGTTATATGGAGCGGGGGGGGGGGGGGGGGGGGTTGTAATAGCTATGTACTTACTGAAGTCGACCCTGATTAGTATGCACTGCATGGTGTGAGTTGTAGTGTGTAGTTGTGATGCGTGTGTAGTGTGTCTGATGGTGGTGTATATGCAGGGGTGTGTGTACTTACCGAAGTCGACCCTGGTTAGTATGCACTGCATGGCGTGTTCTGTTGTGTGTCTGGTGGTCGTGGCTCCGCCCTCGTAGCACGACGCACACAGGTCGTAGTCGTAGCAAATTAAACACTTGTACCGCCGCCCCCGAAAGTTACCCTTCAAACACGCATCGCAGCTCACACCTGGGGAAAGACAATTCACAGACGGACCATTTTGACCAATACCCTGTCCTAACCCCACAACACACAAGTCAGAGTATTAGAATAGACCACACAGATAGGGTGTTGGTCAAACACACAGCAATAAAGCCAACACGTTGCAGCATTTAGCTAGCTATAATACACAACCAACATATTGGCATAACACTCATAACATGAACTAGCCTTTTAGCTACACAAACACAGCAGTTTCACATTTCCAGTGTCCATGTGACTAATCAAGAGGCAGAACTGCATTGGCCAATATAGCTACAACGCCAGTGCAGAATTAATAGCCGTCGTTATTTAAGACGAGAGTAGACTGACATGAATTTGAAATATGTTTAACTGCTATACCCAGCTAGATAGCTAGCTATGCGGACCACCAACTTTGAGGGCAGGCAATTGCACGACTGGCTCAGTGCAGAACTGATGGCCGTGGTTATTTAAGACTGGCATGAATTTTAAATATGTGTAACTGCTGTACCCAGCTAGCTAGTTTGTTACGTGGACCACCAACTTTGAGGGCATGCAGCTGATTTGACTACAACAGTCGTGCTAAAAGCTAGCTAACGTTAACTGGCACAGCGAGCCAACAAACGGAGCTTGTCAACATAGCTAACTACTATAGTTCGTTAGCTAGCTAGCTAGTTTGTATAGCCGATTCAGAACTGATCCAGGCAGCACGGTTTCCCACTAGCCAGCTCCTTTAATGTATGTTGGTGGATTTTTAACATGCTAAATAGCTAAAGCGCTAATTAGCTACTGATGAAGGCCTCAGTTACAGGGCCTCGTTCAAGGCTACTTTGATGACAGTGCATTCACAACCTGTGACGTTAGCTAGGAAGGTTTGCTAGCTTGAAGGGGAAAGAAAACAAGAATGAAACTAGCTAGGACACTTTGCAAAGGTGATGTTTTGACAGACACGATAATGAATACATTTCCATGTTTAATGGTTTGCCGTAAGCCTAGTAAACTAGCTAGCTGGTTAGCTAACTACAGGTTAAAATGATAGCTAGGTCACTGTAGAGTTAGCTATCTAGTTTAGCAAGCCAATTAACACTAGCAACCTAGAAGCTAGGTTGTTAAGCTAACAAACTAGGCTAGCTCCCGTGCGAACTAGTTAACTCTGGAAAATATGACCTGTTTTCTTGGGCAGTGCCCTTGCACCCAACTAACGTTAGTTACCAAGATACGTTTAAGTTTTAGCTAAAGAATCACAGGAGCTAGATAAAGTGGGTAAATGTATAGCGGCAGCCATTCTAATGCAGTTCATTACAAAATACACGAAGACCTTCATGTAGTTAGCTAGCCAACAATCGCTTCGCTGCGGTCTCGTCCAGCACTTTTTGCGGGTAAACTTACCTTCATGACGGGACATCCTATGGACACTAACACAGCCCCCTACGGGCTCACTCTGGCTTGAACCACGCAATTAATATCGGCTGGAGAATAGAAGCCGGGGCTGGCTGTCCCTGGCCTCTTCCTCATGAAGGATCCGGTTTGGCACAGTGACAGTGCCTTCTCCGCTGCTGCTGTGTCACCGTCCAATGCGCCGGAGCAACGCCAGAGGGCACTGTTGTCCACATTACTGCTACTCAAACCCAACTTTATTTGTCACATGCGCCGAATACAAGTGTAGACCTTACCGTGAAATGCTTACTGACAAGCCCTTAACCAACAGTGCAGTTCAAGAAGAGTTTAAACAATATTTACAAAAAAACACATAAAATATCAATAACGAGGCTATATACAGGGGGTACTTTTGTTTGTTGCAATTTTACAGCAAATTTCCTGCAATTCTACCCATTTTGCTCTGGAACTTTGGCGATAACTAAGTATTTTTGAAACCTTCCGCTTTGGGCTGGATGTGTCAATGTGTAGTTCATACACAAGCTTTAGACCCTCGCCATTTGAGTGACAGCTAGCAATGCACACGCAGCAGAGCAAGAAAGAAAGCAATAACGTGGTGCACATATCTGCACATAATGTGATGTAGTGCACCATTTTCGGGGGACCACTTTTGGCTCCTGAGTGCAACTTTCAGAACTACTGGCTAAAAAGTATATATTTTTAAAAACTACCTGAGAATCTCTTTAATATGATATCTGAGTGAAAGTGACTAACAAATCAACGTGGACCACTGGAGATCAGGGCCTCTTGGACACGTGATTACTGCAAATGTAGATAGCTGGCTAGACAAACTAGATTAAATTGACCCAATCTTAAAAAACGTTAACTGACATAGGCTAATTAAGTGACTGTCAGTGACTGACACAGCCTAACAAGAGGGACATTGCTGATGCATAACCAAGTTTCGATATTGCACCTTGTGTATTCTACTATTCTAACTCTCAACAGTAAGTTGAGACCCCGACTGAGTTTCCCCCAAAAAATATTTTTTTTCTACATGTAAGGACCTCGGTGTCGCCTATCAGATACACATCAAGGTAGGTAGATACTTGAAACCTAAGATGTAGGTTAATTAACAATTTGTTTGTGTGTTTATCTTTTATCAGTTCCATGATTGTTGTCTCAGTGTTTTAAAGTATCCCAACCCTGACCACAGAGAGCAAGCAAGAACCACAGTGGTCCAGGAAAAACTGAAGAAACCTTAAAAGGAACCAGGCTCAGAGAGGAAGCCAATCCTCTTCTGGCTAAACCGGGTAATGTATGACTACATCTGTCTGTATCTAGCTGTATCGAACTAGCTTACCTGGTTAAATAAAGGTGAAATATATATATATATTTTTTAAATAGCTTTGTGGATGATTGATTGATTAAGAATGTTATACTGTGTCCTCCTGGCTCTTGTGTTGACTGTCAACTGTCAAACTGTGTTATTTGTTAGCCTACATCATCTCTGTGTCTTGCTGCATGTGCCATGTACCAATTCTACACTACAAGTACCCTCACAGGAACATACATCTTTACCTGATCGATCTCTGAATATGTTGAAACTCCATTCCAATACAGCTTCTTGTTATACAGTGAGGACGTTGTAGTTTCTTTGTTGGCCACTAGAGTGCGCTAGAGTTGAACTTTTGATACATTTCTATTGTTTTTAACCACATAAAAGTCCTATTAAGGAGAAAATAACTGTTAGTAGTCTGCAAGATGAAACTATGTACATAGACATGAGTGGAAAAATAGGGTTAGGTGGAAGAGAATCAAAGGACCATGATAATAATAATAATAAACCTTAGGTGCTGGCTTAAGGCCGGTAGAAACCACGACAGAATGTCTGGTCAGAACAAGGATGAGTCGGTTATGGGGGTTTAATTGGGGGGGAGAGAGAGAGAGAGAGAGAGAGAGACACACAGACACAGACACAGACACAGACACAGACACAGACACAGACACCTCTGACCATTCTGAAATCCTATCCAGTACTGATAACTGTGGTTCTGGAAATAAAATAAACGAAACATGCCTTCAGAAACTATTCACACCCCCTGATTTTTTTCCCCCACATTTTTTTTGTGTTACAGCCTGAATGTAAAATTAATTACATTGAGATTTTTAGTCACTGGCTAACATTGCTAGAAAGCTGGCTGTTTTTACAGATTTGAAATCAACAACAAAGGGCAGCAAGGGCAGACAGTCACTAAGGGGGATGACATGAAGACTTGTAGTCATCAAACGAGGCAGATAGAAGTCTACTTCTAAGTCGACCAGATGGGCTACTGGTCCAACAGAAATCCTGTCTCTTGGTGTACCTGGCCACCCCGTCACCAAGGTGCTTGAGGTCGCCAGACCAGGGTGAGTGTCATGGTGGAGGCCAGTGCAGGCTGGAAGAGGGGAGCCAACAGAACGCGGCAGTGGGTCAGGTGGCAGCTTCCCCCTCTGCCCAGGCAACAGTAGGACCTCGGGCAGTGGGTCAGGTGGCAGCTTCCCCCTCTGCCCAGGCAACAGTAGGACCTCGGGCACTGGGTCAGGTGGCAGCTTCCCCCTCTGCCCAGGCAACAGTAGGACCTCGGGCAGTGGGTCAGGTAGCAGCTTCCCCCTCTGCCCAGGCAACAGTAGGACCTCGGGCAGTGGGTCAGGTGGCAGCTTCCCCCTCTGCCCAGGCAACAGTAGGACCTCAGGCAGTGGGTCAGGTAGCAGCTTCCCCCTCTGCCCAGGCAACAGTAGGACCTCGGGCAGTGGGGGCTTGTAAGGCCCTCAGGGGAGGAGCAGGAGTCATCTTGAGCTGAGCTTGAGCTATACGATTGGCCAGTGGTAACCCTATAGGTGCACTTGATTTGCTCTCTCGGGCCTGCCGGGTAGGTTCTACCTTCAGACATGAAATGGTTCAAAATGGGAAAACTTTGCCTTCCTGGCGCAAAACGAATAATGTGAAGAAAAAAAAAGGAACACAAGGATTTATCGTAGTTTTTTTTTGACAGAAATGTTTGGAGATCGACCAGTGGTGGAATGGACCACTGTAAGTCTTAGATCATAAAAATCATTGTGCTGCCTTAGATACCTTTCCAAGGCCTTCGATACTGTTGACCATAACAATTTCCACACTCTCATTCAAACGTCGACTGAAATAGGCCTGGATCAGGTTTCTTGCAAGTGGTTTGAGAATTATCTGTCAGACAGGACTCAATGTGTGATCTCTGATGGTGTTTAAGTCTAGTTTCCTGGATATTACAAAAGGTGTACCGCAGGGGTCGGTACTGGGACCTGTTATTTTTTACTATTTATATAAATAATATTGGTCTATCTGTTAAAACTTGTGATATTCATGTGTATGCAGACAATACTAGTATGTATGTCATTGACCCAAATGTAGACCAGGTGTTAGAGCTGCAATCTCACTTTGTTGCCTTACAAAAAGCCCTGTTTGGTTTCAGTGGTGTAAAAATACTTTAAAAGTACCACTTATGTAGTTTTTTGGGGTATGTGTACTTTACTATTTATAGTTTTGACAACTTTTACTTCACTACATTCCTAAAGAAAATGACATAAATGTACGGAGTAAAACTTTCCCTGACACCCAAAACTATTTGTTACATTTTGAACGCTTAGCAGGACGGGAAAATGGTTAATTTCACACACTTATCAAGAGAACATCCCTGGTCATCTCTCTGCCTCTGATCTGGCAGACTCACTAAACACAAATGCTTTGTTTGTAAATGATGTCTGAGTGTTGGAATGCACACCTGGCTATCCGTAAATAAATAAAAACACGGAAGTTGTGCCATCTGGTTTGCTTAATATAAGGAATTTGAAATGATTTATACTTATGCTTTTACTTTTGATACTTCAGTATATTTTAGCAATTACATTTACTTGTGATACTTAACTTTATTAAAAATCAAATACTTTAAGACTTTTACTTAAGTAGTATTTTACTGGGTGACTAACTTTTACTTGAGTCATTTTCTATTAAAGTATCTCTACTTTTACTCAAGTATGACAATTGTGTATTGGTTGGTTTAAAACATTCTTAATGTGAGCAAAACTAAATATATGTTGTTCTCTAATTCTCGCAAAAAAATGTTTCGGATGGACTACATATTTATTCATTTAATGGTTCTCCCATCGATCGGGTTCCCACCTAAGTATCTGGGCTTTTGGATTGACAAGGATTTAACGTTTAAAAAAAGATAATACTGATGAGCTAGTTAAAAAGCTACGATTTAAAGTGGGCTTCTTTTTTAGAAACAGATCTTGCCACTCCCTAAACAGCGGGAAGCAGATCGTACAGTCAATTTTCCTGACAGTTCTTGACTATGTTGACACAATTTACTGTCTACCGTAGCGCCCTTTGCTTTATCACAGGTGACAGTTTTAATACTCATCACTACATCCTCATTAACGGCTGATCCTCATTAACGCTTCAGGTTCCTCCGAACTCCACCAAATTTGTTAAATCCGCTGTTAGTTTTAATGTGCCTCACTGCTGGAACAATTTGCAGAACTCATTACAATTGGATGTTCTGGTGCCGCTCGGACTGTTTAGGGTTGATTGAGGTCCTAGTAGCTGAGCTGTTGTTCATCAACGTTGTGTTTTGTTTTACGTTGTATTTGGTTGTTGTATTGCTT
Source organism: Salvelinus namaycush (assembly GCF_016432855.1). Classification (NCBI taxonomy): domain Eukaryota; kingdom Metazoa; phylum Chordata; class Actinopteri; order Salmoniformes; family Salmonidae; genus Salvelinus; species Salvelinus namaycush. The sequence goes on along the minus strand of NC_052324.1, from coordinate 42,461,087 downwards.
TGATCAGGGCACCCATGGGATTGAGACCCTGGTCTCAATGGGTCTTTCCTGAATAAATAAAGAATAAAAAAGATTACAGTTATTGATCTAGTATGTTATATCTGGAGTATTTCTCCTGTCTTATCCGGTGTCCTGTGTGAATTGAAGTATGCTCTCTCTAATTCTCTCTCTCTTTTTCATCTCTCTCGGAGGACCTGAGCCCTAGGACCATGCCTCAGGACTACCTGGCCTGATGACTCCTTGCTGTCCCCAGTCCACCTGGCCCTGCTGCTGCTCCAGTTTCAACTGTTCTGCCTGTGGCTATGGAACCCTGACCTGTTCACCGGACGTGCTACCTGTCCCAGACCTGCTGTTTTTAACTCTCTAGAGACAACCTCCTCAAAAGGTTCTACAGCTGCACCATTGAGAGCATCTTGACTGGCTTCATCACCGCTTGGTATGGCAACTGTTTGGCATCTGACTGCAAGGCGCTACAGAGTGTAGTGCCTACGGCCCAGTACATCACTGGGGCTGAGCTCCCTGCCATCCAGGACCTCTATACCAGGCGGTGTCAGAGGAAGGTCCTAAAAATTGTCATAAGACTCCAGCCACCCAAGTCATAGACTGTTCTCTCTGCTACCGCACAGAACGCTGTACCAAGTCTGGAACCAACAGGACCCCGAATAGCTTCTAACCCCAAGCTCTAAGACTGCTAAATAGTTAACGCTTTGTAGTTAACGCTACAAAGTCCACCTTGTTAACATGCAACATGTCAGCATCCCTCTGTTGACAAGGAACATCATCTAGTGTCTCTAGTCCTATTACCATTACTTCTTCAACTTCACTCCTTTCTTTCACTCCTCTCAACGCCGCCAGATAGGAGACATTCTGGACAGCCCTTATCCTCAACGCCTCTGGATAGGAGACATTCTGGACAGTCCTTATCCTCAACGCCTCCGGATAGGAGACATTATGGACAGCCCTTATCCTCAACGCCACCGGATAGGAGACATTCTGGATGGTCCTTATTCTCAACACCTCCGGATAGGAGACATTCTGGACAGCCCTTATCTTCAACGCCTCAGGATAGGAGACATTATGGACAGCCCTTATCCTCGACACCTCAGGATAGGAGACATTATGGACAGCCCTTATCCTCAACGCCACCGGATAGGAGACATTCTGGATGGTCCTTATTCTCAACACCTCCGGATAGGAGACATTCTGGACAGCCCTTATCTTCAACGCCTCAGGATAGGAGACATTATGGACAGCCCTTATCCTCGACACCTCAGGATAGGAGACATTATGGACAGCCCTTATCCTCGACACCTCAGGATAGGAGACATTCTGGACGGTCCTTATTCTCAACACCTCCGGATAGGAGACATTCTGGACAGCCCTTATTCTCAACGCCTCAGGATAGGAGACATTATGGACAGCCCTTATCCTCGACACCTCAGGATAGGAGACATTCTGGACGGTCCTTATTCTCGACACCTCTGGATAGGAGACATTCTGGACAACCCTTATCCTCAACGCCACCGGATAGGAGACATTCCGGACAGCCCTTATTCTCAATGCCTCCGGATAGGAGACATTCTGGACAGCCCTTATTCTCAATGCCTCCGGATAGGAGACATTCTGGACAGCCCTTATTCTCAATGCCTCCGGATAGGAGACATTCTGGACAGCCCTTATTCTCATTGCCACCGGATAGGAGACATTCTGGACGGTCCTTATTCTCGACACCTCTGGATAGGAGACATTCAGCCCTTATCCTTCTCCTTCACCCTAACAGGACACTTCAGATGGAGTGGGCCACCATGCGGGTCAGTCGTTGTGCACCATTCATTTAATCCAATTCTTCATGTACAGTACCAGTCCAAAGTTTTTTGTACTATTTTCTACATGCCAAGACATCAGAACTATGAAACAAGCTGGTTGAGAGAATGCCAAGAGTGTGCAAAGCTGTCATCAAGGCAAAGGGTGGCAACTTTGAAGAATCTAAAATATAATTTCATTTGTTTAAGACTTTTTTGGTTACTACATGATTCCATATGTGTTATTTCATAGTTTATGTTTTCACTATTATTCTATAATGTTGAAAATAATTTTAAAAAATAAAGAAAAACCCTTGAATGAGTAGGTGTGTCCAAACTTTTGACTGGTACAGTACATCACTCGTTGGCCTCTGTACTGGTACAGATCTACTACTCACACCACTCCTCTCAGGATCCCTCCCTCTTGACCAATCTTCCTCTACTTTCTCCACTGCCTCAGCGTACGACAACTTCTACACTACTCCAACCCTGGAAACCTCAAACCTGCCTCTCTCACACGGGACATTTCTGATCCCCCAGCTCCATGGGCACCCCTACAATTAACACGTACTTTCTCCAATGCCCTTCTGCACACTTCTCCCACCTAGGATCCTCCCTCCTTCACACTGTTGCCACATGCCCATAAACTCGACACCTGTGACAACGTAATGTAATTGGCACAAACGCTTGTACGGGCAAAGACTCAACATCAAAACTCAAAAGGACAGACAATGACTCTTCTGTTTCACCACTCACGCCACCCTGTCTGCGTCGCACCAAATGACAAGCATCACAAACACCGAGAATCTTCCACTTCAGTTGGTCAACTTTTACATTTACCATTACCCCAGTAATCACTCCTCTCAATGGAGCCCTTACCTCTCTTGTCCCCATTCGTTTAACACGGAGAGCCTGCTCCCTCTGACCAGCAGAAACACAAACAATTATCACAAGACCACTTCTGAATACCTTCACCGATTCCACAGCACCCAACTCTGTTTTCACCCACCCTGAAACCACAATGGATGTCACTCCCACTGTCACAGACTCATCTTTATCCTGACCCTCGGTGCAAGCCTCGGGCTCCGAGAACTTCATCACATCTACCACCTCCGGTACTTCGCCCTCATTCACTTCCATTTCTCCTCCTGTCTTCGATCCGGCGTACAGCTCACTCTGCTGACACTTTCTACCGTTCTTCTTGAACACATAATTTCCCTTTATCCCTCAATTTTTAACCTTAAGCTGCTCCCTCTTCTTCCCTCTCTCTTCGACCTCCTCTGCCTCTCTTCTTCCCTCCATTCCTCCTCCGTATTCCAGGTATACAGAGCCTTCGGAAAGTATTCAGACCCCTTGACTTTTTCCACTTTGTTACATTACAGCCTTATTCTAAAATTGATTAAATAAAAAGAATCCTCGGCAATCTAGACACAATATCCAACAAAATGAAAACAGGTTTTTAGAAATGTTTGAAAATGTATTAAAAATAAAAAACATATACCTTATTTACATAAGTATTCAGACCCTTTGCTATGAGACTTAAAATGTAGAAAACGTGCATCCTGTTCCATTGATCATCTTCGAGATGTTTGTGCAACTTGGAGTCCACCTTTGGTAAATTCAATTGATTGGACATAATTCGGAAAAGCACACACCTGTCTATATTAGGTCCCACAGTTGACAGTGCATGTCAGGGCAAAAACCAAGCCATGAGGTCGAAGGAATTGTCCGTAGAGCTCCAAGACAGGATTGTGTCGAGGCACAGATCCGAGGAACGGTACCAAAAAATCTCTGCAGCATTGAAGGTCCCCAAGAACACAATGGCCTCTAATCATTCTTAAATGGAAGAAGTTTGGAACCACCAAGATTCTTCCTAGAACTGGCCGCCTGGCCAAACTGAGTAATCGAGGGAGAAGGGCCTTGGTCAGGGAGTTGACCATGAACCCGATGGTCACTCTGACAGAGCTCCAGAGTTCCTCTGTGGAGATGAAGAACCTTCCAGAAGGCCAATCATCTCTGCAGCACTCCACCAATCAGGCCTTTATGGTAGAGTGGCCAGACGGAAGCCACTCCTCAGTAAAAGGCACATGACAGCCTGCATGGAGTTTGCCAAAAGACACCTAAAGACTCTCAGACCATGAGAAACAAGATTCTCTGGTCTGATGAAACTAAGATTGAATTCTTTGGCCTGAATGCCAAGTGTCACGTCTGGAGGAAACCTTGCACCAGCCCAGTGCCAGGTGAAACATGGTTGCAGCATCATGCTGTGGAGATTATTTTTCAGCTGCATGGACTGCGACATCAAGGCAAATATGAACGGAGCAAAGTACTGAGAGATCCTTGATGAAAACCTGCTCCAGAGCACTCAGGACCTCAGACTGGGGTGAAGGTTCACCTTCCAACAGGACAACAACCCTAAGCACACAGCCAAGACAACGCAGAAGTGGCTTCGGAACAAGTCTCTGAATGTCCTTGAGTGGCCCAGCCAGAGCCCGGACTTCAACCCGATCCAACATCTCTGGAGAGACCTGGAAATAGCTGTGCAGTAACGCTCCCCATCCAACTTGACAGAGCTTGAGAGGATCTGCAGAGAAGAATGGGAGAAACTCCCAAAATATAGGTGTGCCAAGCTTGTAGTGTTATACCCAAGAAGACTCGAGGCTGTAATCGCTGTCAAAGGTGCTTCAAGAAAGTACTGAGTAAAGGGTATGAATTCTTATGTAAATGTAATATTTAAGTTTTTCATTTTTACCAAATTTGCTAACATTTCAAAAAAAAAAATGTTTTTGCTTTGTCATTATGGGATATTCTAAGTAGATTGATGAGGGGAAAACACAATTTTTGAATAAGGCTATAACATAACAAAAATGTGGAAAGAGTCAAGGGGTCTGAATACTTTCCGAAGCCACTGTATGTCTCCTTATGATAATAAACTTCTCTTGATATACATCTTGTTCTTGCCCTCTCAAGGGACGCCATTTAACCGGATGTCACAATCTCCGTACAATCTGCACAAACCCCATCGGGATGTAGCCTCAACAGTGCAAAAACAACAGTAAACGGGATCAACTGTTTACATGCCACAGTATCCCGTTTTAGATCAGCATATGCCAGGCATCTTATCCGGGTTTCTCATAAACGTTTTCGGTTTATTGTAAACGGGATATTATGTTTCTATGTCAACTCAAAAATAGAATACTCAAGTATCCCGAATAATAACGAGATATTGGTGTGCATGTAAACTTGGTCAATGTTTTGATTGTCTCCTTTTCAAGTGTATTTAGAATAGAAATAAATAGAATATAACTTTATTGTCCAGTCAAGGATGGACATTTTCTTGATATCTCTATTGAATGTTGCCTAGAAACCCCACGTTGAATTGCATAGAATTCTGTCGGGCAGAAATGAAGGTTAGAATCAGGAACGTTTCCTCTCACAGCTCTACAAGCCAGAATGTTGAGTAAAATTATATTTTAAAGTACTTTACCGGTTGTCCATGCGGTTGGTCCTTTTTAACGGTAGGATTGTGAGACAATATATCCACAGGAAAGTATAATTACATCAAATTTTAAAGCGCTGGTAGTGCGTTCAATTTCTATCACCTGAAGCATGCGCACAAGATAAAAAAAATACATGCAGGAGATGCATGCTGATTTGCCGAGTTCGTGAACGTGTTTACAAGGTTAAAGAAATATGAACGCAGTACCAGCGTTTTGAAACGTTTATTTAATTATACTTTCCAGTGGATATATTGTCTCACATACCTACCGCCAAAAGGACCCAATTCACCTACAACCGGTAAAGTACTTTAACATATCATTGTATTCCACATTATGGTTTGTAAAGGTGGTGAATGGAAACTTTACCGATTCAAACGCTCATTCCCGAAGTAGAATTGTATGCAATTCAATTTCTGGTTTCCAGGCAATATTGATTGCAACCAGAAGCCACACAATTGAAATTGAATCGTTGATATTCACCTCCAATTACACTAATAACGTTTCCTCTCTGAAACACAATAGGCTATTTAAAAAAAAATCATCTACCAGATCACTTGCTCAGTGTTTTTACGGTCAACTAAATAAAGCCTCTAAATGTGAGGGATTACTATGGGGTAAATGCCAAAGGAAGGAGAGACTAGAGGTCCAGTTTGACTTGTAAATTTACAGACAATATAGTGTTGCTGTGATGTCTACAGGTTGTGATTGCGGTATTGGCACTTGTCGTCCATGCGTAACTGTAGTGGTTCTATTCAACGTAGTCTAATCTGTGTACTACCCATAATCCGAGCCATACATGGTCGGATCACATGGTGGCATTGTTTGTTTTCAGAGACCGCTCATAATATAGTTTAAAAGACAACGTGAAGCTACTACAAATTCATTCATGAATTCTTCGCCACGCCTTTAAAACGTAAAGAAATTGTACTTGACCAATTGCAAGCCTTGAATCCCCACATAGCGCTCTGCCGATGATCAGACGACTAAAGGAGAAACTATTTAAATCTCTAATGAACAACTTGACTCTAGGTCACTCAACTCTCACTGCTCTCAGGCGCACACGAACCACAGTCTCGCTGATACTTGGATCACTGGACATAAACTCACTGTTAAAGAGCCGGTTATCTTTACATCGACGGACTTCACATTTGTTTGCGTGAGAAAGAAATGAAAAATATCACTTTTTCTTTGTGGATTGTCCTACTTTGTGAAATTGCGCTCTTTGCGTCGGGAGTGGAAGACAACGAACTTTTCAAAGGTAAAAAAAATACATCTAATCCGACTATTTCATTGACATTTAACAGCATAATCCAGGGTTTCCCCATACTGGTTCCTTGGACCCTTAAGGATGCACGTTTTGGTTTTTGCTTAACACTACACAGCTGATTCAACTAGTCATCAAGCTGTGATCATTTGAATCAGCTGTATAGTGTTAGGACCAATACCAAAACGTGCACCCCTTGAGGTACCGAGGTCTGAGTTTGGGGAAAGCTGGCATAACCTATTCGGAAAGCCTACATTTTTTAAATATTAGGCTATCCACTACAAGAATGACAGTCAATATGGGGAATATTATGCTACACGCCATGAGGAAAGGGTCATTCAGACAAGAAGCAGATTCAATGGAAATCCCAGAGTTAATTATCATTTTAACCCATTAGCACAGCATGTCTGGGTTTTGAATGCATCGATCCTCTCAGGACCAAGTGGTGAGATAATGGAGACGGGGAAGAGCGGGAATGGATTTTCATGTGAGATACGTGTCCTTGGGAAGTGCTCGTGATGTGGCGCAAAAGCCGGACTAGACGTCACATCGCGTGGTTCTATTTGGAATTGAGATTTTTCCGATGACTCCGCGTTATACCGATAACCGCAGTGCCCTGCCAGGGCTGTTGGCTTGTTCTATAAGTCTGTAAATAATCATAATGATTTTAAGTTTGCTTTCATCTAGGAAAAAACATGTTTTATCCTATGTCCATAATTATTCCTCTGTATCCTGTTCCGAAGAATAATTAATACAAACTTGGCAGTCAAGTTTAAATTTTTTATTTAAAAAAAAAAAAAAAAAAATCCTGAATATAGTATTTGCCTTGAGACACTTAACGTCTTTTAGTTTTCCTTTTCCGGTATTTCGCGTGAAAGTGTCAGTAAGAGCACAAGGCCATATGGAATAGAAGTGCAGGAGAGTTCTGGAGTGCCGAGATATTGCAGTATAGTAGGCAGCCGGCTGTCTTTACAGCCAACTGATATTGTCACAGAGCAGTTGTAACCTACAGTACATTCTCACATTTTATACACTGTCTGTACAATAGTGGCAGGTTGCCTTCACAAAGGATTGCCAAAGGCTGCTTCTCAGTAACCACTTACCCCCCCATGTGCACTAAACTCCACACATAGGGTAGATGATAAACGGGGGGGAATGAAAAGCACAGGTCTTGATAGGTATCTCTATATTGCTTTCACCAGTCTGGTGCAGTGAATGAAGAACCAAGGAAACATTGAGCCACCTTCAATATGCTAGCTCTTTTTACCTCCAATGCCAGGGAACAGCGATGGCGTGGCATGGGTGAAAAATTATGCTTATTCCTTTCTGTGATGAGAAATTAATTTACAATGCTATATCTAATCAGTTATTTTCTAATATTGTCCTGTGGCGCCCATACATTGATGGTAGTCTGGAGGGGCACAGAGGAGGACTTGAGTAGATTTGTGTTGTACCCAAACTCTACCAATCCCCATTTATCATTTACAGAAGCGCATTGCACTTCCTGTCAATCTCCTCTACCTCGCTACCTTTAAAGGCGACAGCTTGAAACAATTTTTGGCAAACGCTCCTAACATGCTGACTAGACTAGACTGGCCGTGCGTGTCTGCTATTGCGCGCATCAGCGAGCATTGCAAAATAAATATTTACATGCATGTTATTCAATCATTGCATCTACACTGCTCGTGTGTGTCTGCGTAGCCAGGCGCTAAACAAGAACGTGTTTCTATTTGTGATGCTTGACGCTGCAAGTCCCACCTCTCCCATCTCCTCATTGGTTTTTAGGAGCATGTACCCATGTGGTTGATTGAAAGATGAACTGAGGTCCACCGTCCAGTTGGTGGTGGTAATGCACCTTAAAGTTGGTTGCTAACCAACATATAAAGTCCAAAGAAGAAGTGTGAAGGAGAGATTACTAGAAATGAACTCGGTTTACCCTTTTTATCTGTGGATTGATAGAGGACCTTGTTCGTTTCAGGTAAAATGACAAACCAATATTTATATCCCAGGACAAATTAGCTAGCAACATAAAGCTAACTAGTTAAATTGCAATACATGTTTAATATTTTCTGACCTGTCCCCAAGTTTTTTTTAATGTAGTTGGTTCAGAGTTCGTTTTGATATTTCAACCTGCGCGTCCTGATTCGTGTCTGGTGTGGGTCAAAATCAATATGCACGCAATGGCGCACGCGGTCAGTGTAGTCAGCATGTAAACTATGATTATGGCTTAAAATCCGATCAGAGAGAGAGAGAGAGAGAATGTCTTTGAGCGAGCAGAACATCATTGGCACAGATAAAATGTCAAACATAACTGTACACAAAGAAATGTGATTAAAACAAGTGTGTGCATGCATTCATTTGTCCACCAGCAATAGTCACTTGTCATTGTCATAGCTAGCCGGGTTGAGCAGTAAGTGCCTGCTTTTCCTTCACTCTGTGGTCCAACTCATCCCAAACACAATCGGGTGATTGTGGAGGCCAGGTCATCTGATGCAGCACTCCATCACTCTCCTTGGTCAAATAGCCCTTACACAGCCTGGAGGTGTGTGTTGGGTCATTGTCCTGTTGAAAAACAAATGGTTGTCCCGCTAAGCCCAAACCAGATGGGATGGAGTATCGCTGCAGAATGCTGTGGTAGCCATGCTGGTTAAGTGTGCCTTGAATTCTAAATACATCAAATGTCACCAGTAAAGCATCATCAAACCACCACCTCCTCCATGCTTCACGGTGGGAACCACACATGCAGAGATCATCCGTTCACCTACTCTGCGTCTCACAAAGACACGGCGGTTGGAAGCAAAACTTTCCAATTTGGACTCATCAAACCAAAGGACCGATTTCCACTTGTCTAATGTCAATTGCTTGTGTTTCTTGGCGCAAGTATTATTGGATTCCATTAGTAGTGGTTTCTTTGCAGCAATTCGACCCATGAAGTCCTGATTTCACGCTGTCTCCTCTGAACAGTTGTCTGTTACTTCAATTCTGTGAAGCATTTATTTGGGCTGCAATTTCTGAGGCTGGTAACTCTAATGGACTTATCCTCTGCAGCAGAGGTAACTCTGGGTCTTCAGTTCCTGTGGTGGTCCTCATGAGAGCCAGTTTCATCATAGCGCTTGATGGCTTTTACAATTGCACAACTTTCAAAGTTATTCATTTTCTGGATTGACTGACCATGTCTTAAGGTAATGCTGGACTATCGTTTCTCTTTGCTTATTTGAGCTGTTCTTGCCATAATAGGGACTTGGTCTTTTACCAAAAAGGGTTATGTTCTATATACCACCCCTACCTTGTCACAACACAACTGATTGGCTAAAAACTCATTAAAAAGGAAAAATGTCACAAATTCACTTTTGACAAGGCAAACCTGTTAATTGAAATGCATTCCAGGTGACTACCTCATGAAGCGGGTTGAGAGAATTCTAAGAGTGTACAAGCTGACATCAAGGCAAAGGGTGGCTACTTTGCAGAATCTCAAATGTTTTTTGGGGGGCGGTTACTACATGATTCAATGTTTCATAGGTTTGAATGTCTTAATTTTTCTACAATGTAGAAAATAGTAAAAATAAAGTGTGTCCAAACCTTTTGACTGGGGAGAATCTGCTGCCATTCATTGAGTACATAATCAGTCCCCAATAATGCAATGTAAACTGACAAACCAGAACCTGAGTTTAGTATGTCAGAATCAGCTTTATTTGCCAAATACATTTGCATGGACAGGAATTTGACTGTGAATTGGTGCTGCCACAAACAAAATGTATAATGATGCAGAATTTCCACAGATCCAGATATAGTATGAACACTAAGCTGCATGTAACCTAGTAGGTTAATGGCACAACGCTATTACCTAAAGGTTAATGTGGAAAAATCTGTGCCCTTGAATGAAGCACTTAACCCTAATTACTCTGTATAAGAACTTCTGCTAAATGACCAGTTTAAACAAACCAAGCTAAATTATGTTTGAAGATATGTGCAGTTGTGGGATGACGGTGCAGGGTAAATAGTGCGAAGTCCATGGATGAGAGGACCAGGTGGACTTTTGATTACCATGGCACGTGGGAAGTAACTGTTCAAGTAGTGGGAGGTTTTGGTCACGCTTGACCTGAACTGTTTGCCTGAGGGGAATCTTTGGTGGAAGGGGTCGATGGTTATCTTTACTGCAAGCTTCCTTGCCCTGGAGTCGTACAGGACCTCAATAGAGGGCAGGTGGCAGCCAATGGCCCCCCTCAGCAGACCGGACAATCCATTGCAATGATGATGAGGATTGGACTTTATGGTAATTTAGAATTGAATCGGTACACACAGCATTCATTGGAGGACAGAACAACTGGAGTGAGGAGTTCAATTGGAGTTTAAATGTTTTAGCATCTTAATGTTGCATTCGAGGTAGCAGTTCATTTTAAGACTGCTCTATCGACAGAGTAAACTATGGCTAATAATTTAGCCAATTAAGTGATGAGATGTGGGCCTTGACTGAGCCCAGCTGTGGGGCAATTCCATGGGAGGAGTGATGCTGACACTCAGATGCACAGGTGCTATCCTATAGGTTCATGAAGTCCACTCTACAGTGTATATGACAGTAATCATCCTAAACCTCTCAAACACAATATTCCTAGACTAATGCGAAACTGCAGCATATCAAATGATTGAGACCTAAAGCTGAACTAATGAGGTGCCTCGAACACGGCTCATAAAAGAGCACGATTGACTGGTAGAGCCGCCCTCCTCACAATAAAGACAAATGTGAGATCTGCTAGCCCCCCCCCCCCCCCCCACACTGAATACAACCAGTCTGCAGGGAAGATAAGTGTGATCCTCATACAGCGGCACATTCTCCAGTCAACCCCCCCCCTTTGCTCGTAGACTTTGCGTCTAACCCTCCCCTGATTTATGCTTTATGAAGGTTGGTAATATCAGACATCGTGTCAGGCACAGTGTGCTCCCGAATCCGCCACTTGCCCCCTCTACCTGGATCCCAGATCCCTCCTAATTGTTTCTACCCCTGTGGTCATTGTACACATTGTTCCAACTCACGTTCGGGTAAGGAATACAAGATTTATACAAGATTATAGTACAACACATGCTCAAATGCCCATGTAGAGATGTGTACATTGTTGGGAAGAAACACTCGCTCAAATTAATAACAGCTGAACACCAATGGCCATTTGCACCCCAAATCTGGACTATGCAATTGCGTGGCATTACATGAAATTGTGAAATTTTGAATGTTTCTCTTTCCTCCAGAGGTGGCTGTTGTTTACTATGTGAACCTAGCTAGCTAGTAGTAGCTTCTTGACTTCATAAATCTGTTTAGGAAATTGTTAGACACTTTGGCTCGACTGCTTAGATGGCTAATCATTCAGATCCTGTCTTTTTGTTGTAAATACTTTAAAAAAAAAATATATATATATATATTCTGCATAGCCAGAAGAGAAGTTTTAAGCTGGGTTTCTGTTTAAGCTGATTGTGTAAAGAAAAAAAAAAAAAGCTTTAAATAAATGTGATTATTCAAGTGGAATGTTTGTGTAGGAATCTTGCATAATGATCATACTCTTATTTTGAATTTTATTTTAACCTTTTATTTAACTAGGGAAGTCAGTTAAGAACTAATTCTTATTTTCAATGACGGCCTAGGAACAGTGGGTTAACTGCCTTGTTCAGGGGCAGAACAATATATATATAATTTTTTAAATCTTGTCAGCTCGGATTCGATCTAGCAACCTTTTCGGTTACTGGCCCAACACACTAACCACTAGGCTACCTGCCGCCCCAATAACCTGTGTAGTTCCTGCTGCTACAACTGACAGTAATAACATGTTTGATTGAAATGAGGGACACTCCCCATGTGAGGGTATATAGGTGCCTCCCTACATGTTGTATTATTCAAGGCTCTGAAGGCGACTCCTGCTGAACTGTAATCCTACGTTTTGAGTATCTTTTTCCATGCAGCTAGAGATGTTGCTCATCCTAATGCCCCCCCCCTCCTAGATGAGGAGTTTAAAGTGCTCTACGGTGACGAGGCGCTCCATGACCGGATCACATACAACATGAGGAAGAGCCTGAATCTAGACGTGGATGGCTGCATCCTTCTGCCTGGTGAGAAGAGGAGTCTGCAGGAGTGTGGCTTCAACGTCACAGCCAAGACCTTCTTCATCATCCACGGCTGGACGGTAAACAGATGCACACACACTCCTTATCCCCCTATTCCACCTTTCTGTCACAGGTTGCTTTAGTGAGCCTTTGCTGTGTTTTTAGGCAGAGGGTCGCTCTTCAAAGGGTTGTGTGTGTAAGTTTGAGGATCACCGTCTTGCTCTCTCCTATACAGACGAGTGGGATGATTGAGAGTTGGATGCAGAAGCTGGTGTCTGCCATGATGCAGCGAGAACCGGAGGCCAACGTGGTCATCGTTGATTGGCTTCCCATGGCCCACCAGCTCTACCCCGACGCGGTCAACCACACCCACCAAGTTGGCCTCAGTGTCGCCGCCACCATCAACTGGCTCCAGGTATGTGTGTGTGATTTGATTGTTCAGCGGTCTATTACGTTGCAGTATCAGTGAGGAGGGCTGTTGAATACATTGATCTTTAAGCTTACATGTACTGACTGTTCATAAACACATCACCCCTTTATAGTGTCCTTTCTCTCAGGGACATTTATCTAAATGATTGATGTGGGACAGGGCCTCGTTTTCCAGTTGCTATAACTTTAGCGTTACGATCGTAGTGGTTGCGTCGTTATTTAAGAGCCGACTTAAACTATTTTTTTTTTTACAAAAAAAGTGTTTACCGAACGTTCACGTAGAGTTCGTTAAGTGCATCGTTAGACCATGTGTCTACCGATGGGATCGAAAGAATAGCAACGCTGCTCTCGGATCAGCCTTCTCCACTCAAATCTTACCTTAACATTATAATTATTCCACTACTATTGACAATGGATCAGCTCCTAGAGGGATTACTTCCTATGGATGCAAATATTGAGGCGGCTTATGATGCTTACATAATAATAATAATACACTAAATTAGACTGGGCACACCTTGGTACACATTAAATGTATTGAGGCTAAAATGATGCTGTAGCCTAGTGGCTACTTAATGCAGTCATCTCGGTTTTTATTTGAAAGCCAAATTTTATCTTTCACTTGTTTTTGTAACAATTTGTCACAAGAATTCCCAATCCCAATGATAATAACAATCAATCAATAGCTCTGACCAATCCCCGAGGTTTGTAAGACCATGGGTATAATAATAATTAGTCAAAGACTCAGCTTATACAAAAGGTTAGTACAGTTTATTCAGAGAACGTTCTAAAGTCAAGAATACAAAACAATTCATTTTATACTGACTTCTCACGCACACACACACACACACACACAACCATACGCACACACATACACACAACCATACACACACATGTCATGCTACCCAGCCGACAGAGATTAGTGACCTTGTCCTTGAGACGTACTCCCCGTTCTCTCCCAAATCTCTAGTCAGGTCGGCACCAAGCTCAGACAGTCTGTGTTTATAATACCATAAAGACAGATTGTCTTTACCCTAATTCTGACTAGGACTACACATTTATTGATTATGATTTTATACATTCTAGTCAATTCCATACAATTATGTTTCAGGGCGGAATATTCTAATCATTCAATTAACAGATAATTCTCAACTATCACAATTGCAAATCATTTGGCAACTTGATATTTTTTTAAGTTAACCTTTTATTTAACTAGGCAAGTCAGTTAACTCTTATTTTCAATGACGGCCTAGGAACAGTGGGTTAACTGCCTTGTTCAGGGACAGAACGACATTTTTACCTTGTCAGCTCGGGGATTTGATCTTGCCAACACACAGTCCAACACTCTAACCACTAGGCTACCTGCCGCCCGACTTGTCAACTTCGATCTGACGTTATCGGCGGTCAGTCGGATAGATGCCTAGCCTAAAAATCTTGATTCTGTGTTTAGCGGAGATCTTCTGTGAATAAAAGGATGTGAAAGAACCCCCCCCCCCCCAAAAAAAAGATCTAATGATATACTTTGGCTGCTCTACGAGTAGTCTTGATCAAAAGCTCTGGGGAAACCGAATGGTGTTTATTAAAGATGGTTCTAATGATACTCTTAATACTAGGAAAGCTCTGTGGAAACAGAATGGTGTTTAATAAAGATGGTTCTAATGATACTCTTAATACTAGGAAAGCTCTGGGGAAACAGAATGGTGTGTAATAAAGATGGTTCTAATGATACTCTTAATACTAGGAAAGCTCTGTGGAAACAGAATGGTGTTTATTAAAGATGGTTCTAATGATACTCTTAATACTAGGAAGGCTCTGGGGAAATGAGGCCCAGGACCATCAAGTAATTTAGCGAGTTAGCTGTCCTCTCTAGCACACTGGAGCTGAGTGTCCCAATACCCTTCCAGTCCAGCCAGCTGACTACAGTAATGGTGATGTGCAAGGTTGACTGGCTGGGAACTTTTCCCTCAGGAACAGAACAGCTGGCAATGTTTTCAGGTGTTGTTGGGAAATCCTGGTATGCTGTGAATTCTAATGAGGGAGTTGTGGGTATTTTCCATTTGGTTGTACGGGAACTCGCCAGATGCTCTTGGGGAAGAGTTGTCCTCTGTCTAGTTTGCAATGGGTCTCGTTCTCATCACGAGTCAACTGCTGTGACCTAGTGTGTCTTCTTTTTGACTTCCACTAAGAGCAGAGACTGGGTGTGGTTCCAATCCACCGTATCGCTTTCCTTTCTACCTATCTGTTCAGATGGCTGAGAGGGAAAAGGAGGTTATTTAACAGTATTGGGACGCATTCTATGTCTCATTCAGGCCAGGCTCTCAGGCTCTGTCCCCATAACAGGCCAGGACACCGCTGACACACAAGCCCAGGGTTCAGGCTGTGGGTAAGAGGGTAGACTGCCTTCAGAGACGAGCAGAAGGTGGAAGTGCTTTTGCATGGAAGAGAGAGCGTGAACGTATTCTGATGACTCATTATCTCCACTGGGATTTGCTGGTGCCCAGGGAACGACTGACTGCTATTGGCTGAGGGTGTGTGTGTGTGTGTGTGTGGCAGCAGCTGATGTCGGTTGTCATGTATCCGATAGGAGGAACAGCAGCTGCCCCTGCAGAATGTGCACCTGATTGGCTACAGCTTGGGGGCCCATGTGGCAGGCTACGCCGGAACGTCTGTGCGAGGGACTATTGGCAGAATCACGGGTAAGTTGTGGGAGGTTTATGACCTCATTCACTGTTGCTCCTCATGACTCTGAACAGGCAATGGTCTGAACCTTTGGAACGGTGCCAATCCCCTTTTTTAAATCAAACTCCATGTAGTCAAGTATGAAACCAGTACCACCTTAGCATCGACATGTCTTCATGGAGTGATGGCTGTGGCTGTAGTCACGGTGTATTGACTGCTAAGCTGTGGCTGTAGTCACGGTGTATTGACTGTTAAGCTGTAGCTGTATGCCTAATAGATCTTAGACACACCTGTCTTGTCCACCAAATGAGACGTTCCTGTTTATCCAATCTCTCCTATAGGTCTAGATCCGGCAGGGCCCATGTTTGAGGGGGTGGGAGATGATAAGCGCCTCTCATCGGGCGACGCCGACTTTGTGGACATCCTGCATACGTACACGCGCGAGGCACTGGGTATAAGCATTGGGATCCAGCAGCCCATCGGCGACATTGACATCTACCCCAACGGTGGAGACGTGCAGCCAGGCTGCTCCCTGAGGGAGATGCTTACCAGTGCAGCTGGAGGAAGTGAGTACCACACACACAGGAAGAAGTCACTGAGGGTCTTCCCCCCCCCCCACAAGTCTAAAAGCATTGGATTGGTGTAGGCACAGGCTAGAGGGAGTTTCCATACACCAGTTATTTCCTTTCAAATCCATGAAGGGAAGTGAACAAGTGCTCACTTTGGGTGGAAGGAGAGATTGTTGGAACGCACCACTAAACGCAGTGCTGTACCAAGTTTAACTGACTGGTATTTTCTGCTGTTCCTTTGGCTAGATGGGAGTTGGCTGTTGTCTGTTGGTTGTTGGCTGCTTGTCATGTGATTGGTTATCTGTTCCCCTGTTGCTTATCAGTGCGGTAAACTCTTTCCTCCTCAGGCTTCATGGATGTGATTAAGTGTGAACACGAGCGGGCTGTGCTCCTGTTTGTGGACTCGCTGATGAACAACGAGTACATGAGCCTTGCCTACCAGTGCACCGACCCCGAACGCTTTAAGAAGGGCATCTGTCTGAGCTGCCGCAAGAACCGCTGCAATAACATGGGTTACAACGCCAAGAAGATGAGGAAGAGGGGCAACTGCAAGATGTACCTGAAGACCCGTGCTGCCACACCCTTCGGAGGTGAGCTGGGGATTATTTTAATTTGTGTGTTTGTGTGTGGGGGGACATATTGCCATGGGGCAAAGAAATATGCCGTTTTATAATTCACATTTTGCCATGTTCCCTCCTCCGCATGGCTAGGTTTCCATCCGACAGATTTTCATGCAAATATTTTTAAATTTTGGGGGGGAAAACAATGTGTATTTTTCCATCAAATTGACTTGTTGTAAATAAAAGGCAGTGAGTGACGACATGGTGCACATACCTTGACCTTCTGCGGTTAATTTCCCATGTACCAAATAGTGTACCATGTCCTGACCCATTTTCAACTCTGCTGATGGGTTTTCTCACCTGTGTGTGATATAATTAAAATGATTTGTCACATGCGCTGAATACAACAGGTGTAAACATAACTGAAGTGCTTGCAGTTTCTAAGAAAAATAAAAGTGAAGGAAATATTTAATGAATAAACTAAAGTAAAATAGTTTTGGTAGCCATTTAATTATCTGTTCAGCAGTCTTATGGCTTGGGGGGTAAAAGCTGTTAAGGAGCCTTTTGGACCTAGACTTTGCTCCGGTACCACTTTCTGTGCGGCAGCAGAGAGAACGGTCTATGATTAGGGTGGCTGGAGTCGTTACATTTTTAGGGTTTTCATCTGATACCGCCTAGTATAGAGATCCTGGATGGCAGGAAGCTTGGACTTAGTGATGTACTGGGCTGTACGCACTGCCCTCTGTAGCACCTTGCGGTCGATTGCCGAGCAGTTTCCATGCCAGGTGGTGTTATAACCAGTCAGGATGCTCTCGATGGTGCAGCTGTAGAACCTTTTGAGGATTTGAGGAGCCATGCCTAGTCTTTTCAGTCTCCTGTGGGGGAAGAGGCGTTGTCGTGCCCTCTTCACGGCTGGGTGAACAGGGAGTACAGGGGGGGACTAGGCACACACCCCGGGTTGAGGGTCAGCGTGGCGGATGTGTTGTTACCTACCCTTACCACCTGGGGGCGGCCCATCAAGAAGTCCAGGATCCTGTTGCAGAGGGAAGTGTTTAATCCCAGGGTCCATAGCTCATCGCAAAGCTATGTGGGCACCAAGGGAATTAAAAAAAAATGTATATATTTTTTAAATGCTTTAACTAGGCAGGTCACTTAAGAACATTCTTATTTACGACTGCCTACACTATGGTGTTGAACACTGAGCTGTAGTCAATGAACAGCATTCTCAAGTAGTTGTTCCTTTTGTCCAGGTGTGAAAGGGCAGTGTGGAGTGCAATAGAGATTGCGTCATCTGTGGCGCTGTTGGTGTGGTATGTGAATTGGAGTTGGTCTGTTCCCAAACTTTTTATAGTCCCGTATCCCTTCAAACAGTCAACCTCCAGCTGCGTACCCCCTCTATCACCAGGGTCAGCGCACTCTCAAATGTTGTTTTTTGCCATTGAATGCCTGCCCCACACACTATACAATACATTTATTAAATATAAGACTGAGTGAGGTTTTTTTCACAACCCGGCTCGTGGGAAGTGACAGAGCTCTTTATAGGACCAGGGCACAAATGATAATCAGTCATTTTGCTCATTATTTTGCCATCTTCCATATAAAAACTTATTTATTCATCAAATTGTGAGTAACTCCCCACAGGTTAATGAGACGGTGTACTTGAAGGGATAACTCTGCAACTAACATTGCGTAACTCTGCAATGTTGTATTTAGTGTTCATGCTAGTGAGGGTTGAGAATCCACACTCGGGTAGGTACGTGGTTACAAAGGGCATCAGTGTCTTAATTTGCCAAGGCAAGAAACTCAGAGCAGCCATATCCAGAAATCTGGCAGTGGCTTCTGATTTTAAATTCAATTTTCACAGAACCGCTTGTTGCAATTTCAATGATGCTCTTGTTCAAATGGTGGTAAATGGACTGGCGGCAGGGCATGAAAGGGATACCGAATCCAGTTTGTTTCGGGGAAAGTAATTGGGCACCCACCTCACTCAGGTGCTTCGCTATATCACATTTGACATTGTCCGTAAGCTTGAGTTAATTTGCACGCAAATCATACATACAATGACGGAAAGACCTGTTGTCCTTGTTAATGCAGACAGAGAAGAGCTCCAACTTCTTAGCCTCAATTTTGTACGACACATTGAATATAGTTGCAGAGTCCCTGTAATCCTAGATTCAGATCATTCAGGCGAGGAAAAAACATCACCCAGATAGGCCAGTCGTGTGAGAAACTTGTCATCATGCAAGCGGTCAGACAAGTGAATTGGGGTCAGTAAACTTTAAGCTCGTCTCTCAATTTAAAAAATGTGTCAATACTTTGCCCCTTGATAACCAGCGCATTTCTGTATATTGTAAAAGCGTTATATGCTCGCTGCTCATATCATTGCAGAGAGCAGAAAATACACGAGTTCAGGGGCCTTGCTTTAATAAAGTTAACCATTTTCACTAGTGTCAAATGTCTTTCAAGCTGTCAGAGCCTCTTGATGGATGCTGCAGTGTACCCAAGTGGCGTCGGGAGCAACTGCTTGCACGCGCGTTACCACTCCACTATGTCTTCCTGTCATGGCTTTTGCGCCATCAGTACAGATACCAACACATCTTGACCACAAGTCCATTTGCTGTCACAAAGCTGTCCAGTACTTTAAAAATATCCTCATGTTGTCCTGGTTTCCAGTGGTTTGCCGGAGAGGATGTCTTCCTTAATTGACCCCCCCCATAAACGTAATGGACATGTACCAGGCCCGCCACTAGTGACTCATCCAGCTGTAACGCATATAATTCACTGGCTTGTATGCTAAGCAGTAATTGTTTTAAAACGTCTCCTGCCATGTCACTGATGCGTCGTGAAACAACAGTGTTTGAAGAAATTGTCTGTAGTTTTTTTTGGCCTTTCCCCCATAGCATTGTCCCAGCCATATGTGTGGTAGCAGGAAGAATTAAGTCCTCCACAATAGTGTGGAGCTTGCCTGTCCTAACCACTCGGTAGCTCACCATATAAGACACTTCTAGCCCCTTCTTATTAATGGTATCTGTTGCTTTAATACATGTCTTACTACTCGAATGTCGTCTTCATTCTCGCTGAAATCTCCTGTGCCTAATTTTATTAGACTATCAGGGACAGGTGGAAAATGTCAGTGAAGAACCTTGCAAGTAGGTCAGCGCATGCGCTGAGTAAAAGTCCTGGTAATCCGTCTGGCCCTGCGGCTCTGTGAATGTTGACCTGGTTTAAAAGTCTTACTCGCATCGGCTACCAAGAGTGTGATCCCAGTCGTCCGGAACGGCTGGTGCTCATGCGTGTTGCTTGCATGCATAAAGTAATTTAGCTCGTCTGGTAGACTTGTGTCCCTGGGCTGCTCGTGGCTGGGCTTCTTTGTAGTCTAATAGTTTGCAAGCCCTGCCATATCTTAGCATCAGAGCCGGTGTAGTAGGATTGAATCTTAGTCCTGTATTGACACTGCCTGTTTGATGGCTCGTCGGAAGGCATAGCGGGATTTCTCATAAGCTTCCGGTTTAGAGTCCTGCTCCTTGAAAGTGGCAGCTCTACCCTTTAGCTCAGTGTGGATGTTTATATAAATAAAAGATCCCAGAAATGTTCCTTATGCACAAGTTATTTCTCTCCAATTTTGGTCACAAATTTGTTTCGATCCCTGTTACTGAGATTTTCTGGGGACAATAAAAGCCCGCTCTAAAATGTGCAGTTTTGTCACAATACAATGCCACAGATGTCTCTAGTTTTGCCGAAGTGTGCAAATTTCCATGCTGACTGCAGGCATGTTCACGAGAGTTGTTGCTAGATTATTTAATGTTAGTTTCTCTACCATAAGCCGCCTCCAAGGTCGTTTTAGAGAATTTGACAGTACGTCCAACAGGCCTCAAAACCGCAGACCACGCCAGCCCAGGACCTCCACATCTGTTTTCTTCACCTACGGGATCATCTGAGACTAGCCACCCGGACTGCTGATGACTGAATCATTTCTTCACAAACGGTCTCGGGGAAACTCATCTGCGTGCTCGTCGTCCTCACCAGGGTCTTGACCAGACTACAGTTTGCCGTTGTATCTGACTTCAGTGGGCAAATGCTCACTTTTGATGGCCACTGGCATGCTCAAGTGTGCTCTTCGTGGATGAATCCCGGTTTCAACTGTACCAGGTAGACCATGTACGTGTGGGCAAGCGGTTTGCTGATGTCAATATTGTGATCAGAGTGCCTCAGTGTGGTTATGGGCAGGCATAAGTTAGGTGAGCCAATTGCATTTTCAATGTTAATTCTGAATGCACAGAGATACCGTGACAAGATCCTGAGGCCCATTGTCGTGCCAGTCATCTGCTGCCGTCACCTCATGTTTCAGCATGATAATGCAACAGCCCCATGTTGCAAGGATCTACACAATTCCTGGAAGCTGAAAATGTCCCAGTTCTTCCATGGCTTGCATACTCACCAGACAGGTCACCCATTGAGCATGTTTGGGATGCTCTGGATCGACGTGTAGGACCACGTGTTCCAGTCCCTGTCAATATCCAGCAACTTCGCACAGCCATTGAAGAGGAGTGGGACAACATTCCACAGGCTACAATCAGCCTGATCAACTCTATCTGAAGGAGATGTTGAATGGTGATCACACCAGATACTGACTGGTTTTCTGATCCATGCCCCCTTACCTTTTTAAGGTGTGACCAACCGACGCATATCTGTATTACCAGTCACGTGAAATCCATAAATTAGGGCTTAATGAATATTATTCCAGTTGACTGATCTCCTTTTTATATGAACTCTAATTCAGTAAAATCTTTGAAATTGTTGCACTTATATTTTTGATCAATGTTTCTATGCAAAAAAAATTCAATAGAAAAACAAGAAATGCAGCGAGTTTGCTGTCATTCCAGCTTCAGTTTGAAGTGATTGTGTTGGCTAGCTCCTCTGAATAGTAACCTGGTTAGGAAGCAAATGCTCTAATGCCTGGTGAATTTGTCCATTAAGCTCCTTGTTATAGAAAACAGCTTAAACAAACAAATGTCGCTACTTTTCTGTTATTCTGGCTGCACTGTTTGATGTGACCGTTAGCAGATGTTTTCTGGCTAGCAAGCGAGGGATAAGAATGTTGCCAGCCATCATTGCAATGGAATATTTAGACCGAACGCCTGGGTGGCGTCCATAGATTTATAACAAGACCTAACTTGTCTCTGGCAAGTGAACGAACAGGTGGCTAGGGTAGCAACCCTAGATTTGGTTCAGGACTATCTTGTGGAAGGATGAAATGGTATAAATACATGCATAATTAAAAAAAAATATCAGTAATTTTAATGTTAACCTGTTGCATAAAAGTGATGCCTTGTGAACATGTGTTTGGGGGATATATTACCACAGTTTCTCTACTTGCTTAACACTTGTGCCAATATCCCTCAGACACCGGCTTCTTGGGCATTATCACTTAAATATAACACACCTTATCAGTGTACCAGTAGCCAAGCGATTATCTTCGAACCTGTTTTTTTATGACCCAGTCACACCTTGCAGTCATAAAGCTACTGTATGGCTCCTGTTTATGCCCCTGCCCTGTGATATCTATTTTGCCTTGTGCGTTTGTCCCTCCTAGGCATCCATTATCAGATGAAGATGCACGTGTTCAACAGAAAGCAGGCTGACGATGCTGACCCAACCTTCCACGTCAAGCTGTATGGAGCTCACAATGACACCGATGACCTGCATGTAGACTTGTGAGTACTGCTGCACTCTACTCTTCTCTACTCAGTGGCAGTTAGCCTAGCGGTTTGGGCCTGATTTAGACTTAGGAAATGTACGCCTTTCCTACGCACTTAGTAGCTGGTATTCAGACTTGCCTTATGCAGATTTGTAAATAAGCTTTCCTTGTGTGCACTGAATACATTTAATTCAACCTCTGAAAACCCTTCCACTTGCTGGCAAACAGATGTTCTATGGGTTGTCATTCAATAGGGTTTTCAGTACATTTATCTAATGCCAGCCCTTTAAATACGGTGTACTAAAAAATGTATTGCTGACACTCATTAGAATGCATGGACATATTTGTCTGTTTCAGCTCCAACTCAATAGTAGCTAGTTTTTAGGTTAGGAATGTATGAATCATAAGAAATAATAATAATCATTAACTTTACGCACCCAAATGGTGGTTTTGAGTCGTCCTGAAAATTGTCATGTTCAATCTATGAAATATTGGAAGATGAGCAGTGTACAATAGGGGTTGACCAGTAATAATCCTCAGTGATCATGGAACTGTTTTGATGGCGGTCCTGTTGTCGTGAACCGTGCTACAAGTTTAAACTGCTAGGTAAACTCTTCATTCCGTAATGATTCAAATAGGTTACATCTCCCAAATTATGATGCGTTAGCCTAATATGATCCACTAATGCTAGTGGCCCTCAGGAACGACTACACCAACGTGACAGACGAAAGGTGACTGGAATTATGTGGGCTTCAAATTGAAGGTGAAGAACGTGACAATTATACTTGTATGTGGGTATTACTTACGGTGGCTAACGTTTAACACGATTCAACTCTGCAGGTTTTATAGAAGCCTAGTTTGAGTCTCCAAACTTCACCCGCGCAAATTCAGAATAACGGCACAGCTATTTATAGCCCAATTCACGCCATGTTGAGGAGATCTTCAGTTTGCTTCCAAATGACTGGTTTCACATTCGTTTCCAGTTATCATAAGGAAAATAATCTAAAACAGTTGCTGTGTGTATTTCCACCAGTGGAGGCTGCTGAGGGGAGGACGGCTCATAATAATGGCTGGAGCGGATGGAATGGCATGAAACCACGTTTTGGCTACATTTGATACTTTTCCGCTCTAGCCGTTACCACGAGCCCATCATCCCCGAATTTTTTTTTTTTTTTTTTTTTTTTTTTTTTTTTCCCCCCCCCCCCCCCCCCCCCCCCAAGTTACCCGCCAACCTCCTCCTGTGACTCACAATCCCCTTCTCCAAATGGATGACTCATTTACCTTTATCAATATATAAATTACAGTGCATGTAGATTTATATTTACAAAGGGGGTTAAGTGATGCAGAATACAGCATTGACACCGCCACACCCCTAATTTCTTTGCTCTCCACCACACGAATAGTGATGATAGTAGTACTATAATTATATTCTGCTGCTTAAGGTAAAGGTTAGAACTCATAGATAGAAGTATAACAAGGGAATTACCTTTTTACGTACGCTTAACTCTGGTCGGAATTCACCCACTTCGAGCTTTTGGGCCAGTAACCAAAAGGTCGCTAGTTCGAATACCTGAGCCGACAAGGAGAAAATTCGGTGGTCTTGCGCCAGACACTTAACCCAAGTTGCTCCAAGGTCGCTGTTGATAGTGGCTTATCTTGGCCATGACCCTTTGGGATATTCAAAAAAACACATTTTCCAATTACACTTGCGTATAACACTTATGTGTGCGTGTGAAATGGGGCAAATATAAACACTTACTACTGTACTCATGTATAAAGAAACTCTGAACACTTGAGTTGTGTAATGGCAATTAGTGAATACTTTTATTTTTTATTTAACTGTATCTAGACAATGACTGTTGTGTGTCTCTCCCCCCTCCAGTCCAAGCAAAGTGGGTCTGAACCTGACCAACACCTTCCTAGTCTTCACTGAGGACGACATCGGGGATCTGCTGAAGATCCGTCTGAGCTGGGAGGGGGCGTCCGAGTCGCTAGGGTCCCTCTGGAAGAACATGAAGAAGTCTTTCTGGTCCTGGAACAGCAACGGCCCACCCAGCAACCAGGTGCTGGAGGTCCGCAGGATCCGTGTCAAGTGTGGAGAAACGCAGAAGAAGTAAGTTGGGAGGCAGAAAGCGATGGCCATTTTTGCTTTTTTTCCCACATACCATTCAATGAGTGGTTGGTTCCATAGAATGGAAAAGGAGTTCAGAATTGGGATTTCAATTCTAGTAATTGTATTTCTATAGTTGGTTCTCCAAGCAGAGTCGGCTGTCTTTGATTTGATAATCCTCTCACTCAAACAGCCTTTGTTTATAAATCAGGAAATGGAGTCATTTAGTCATGAATCAACTGCATCTTGCTGTTAAACATTCAGTTTTTATATTTTCACTTTATGAACTGGGATTTGGTAGTTTTTAGCATATTTTTATCTGCTGCTCGATGTTGTGCTATCGGTTCCTTGTTTCACTTATTGGTTTGTGCTTGTGTAGGTTCACATTCTGTGCCCAGGACCCCTCGGTGACTGAGATCTCTCCAGGACAGGTTATCACTTACGTCAAGTGTCGTGATGGCTGGGAGGTCAAACCCAGTAAAAAAAGGTACAGCTCAGCCCATTCACTTAGTGTTGCGTTCCCTAATGGTGTCTTATTCTTAGATACAGAATTGTATTATTTTAAACCATTAGGTCCTGAGATGAATGGATACATGTCTAGTCAATCCAGTATATTGACCCGGTCCTCTTGCTTTGATAGGTTGCGTAACTTATAAGGATTCAGCACTTCAATCAATCAACGCACCAATGGCATGGGACCGAAAGGCGGAAGGAATGTCGGTAAGGACTGCCTTTTCTTCATCTGAGCACTTTGATTGGAGGAGTGATGAGCCCACGGTGGGAGGACCTTGGACTTGGGATGCACCTGGATGTTTACTGGTGGTCACATGACTCTGGGCTCTGGCCAATGGGACGGCGGGAGGCTTCACGTGCGCTGTCTGTCAGGACCTGAGAATTCCCGGAGTGTTTCTTTTGTACGGACGGACTGTTCAACTCGGAAAATAAATGGTTGTGTTATCCATCGGACATTTTCCCCCCCAACAAACCTAGTCTCTTTACTGTATATTTGTATACATTTTCTGAAAATGGAAGCACTGCAAGACCATGGTTATTTATCAATCCCAACCACATCCTGTACTGAAGCACATAGTTACGTTGTTTGAATCATTTCCTCTGAGATGCAGTGTTTTGTGTGGTTGAGTGACAGCTTTTGCATGTGTGAATGTGTTTGCATGCATGTAGTGTATGTGTGGCGTGACCAAGGGTATGAGCGTGCCTATTGGCTAGAGCGAGTTTAATGTGACTGCACTGTAAAACTGAAGGATGTGACTGGGCTACATGCACTTGATCTTTCACTGTTTTTTTTGTAGGGTTGCAAAATTCCCAGGTTTTCCTGAAATCTTGGTTGGACGATTGCGGATTTGTTAGTCCCTTCGGTGTCCGGTAATCTTCCAACTGGGATTTTGGGGAAAACCTGGGAATTTGAGGGAAATTTAACAGAATTTTGCTACCCTACTTCTGTGTAACGTGTTACTATTGTTATTTCGATGTACCACGTCTGTGGCTGTGTTTTTATGTATATAATGTAAATGTTTTTTGAAAAAAGAAATCACTTTAATTATTTTTTGTGTGTTTTTCTTTCGGCTGGATGACAAAGGTGCATGACCTAAAAGGCTGTTCCTTTTGGCTCATCCTCAAAGTATAGAATAGTTGCAATTACTGCAGAAGTTTCATGTTTTAATCTCCGGTTTTACTTACAGATTAGGTTACTACTTTAAGTATGACACTTATGTTGCACTAACTTATGCCCCAAAAAATCTGATCATTCCCAGATGTTCAGTGAGCTCGATGCTGAAAAGACACGGTTTCACCCAAAGTCGTTTCAACATCGTTTGCGCCTATGTACTGTTACGTTTATGTACTGCCTTCCAGAGGCCTAGAAGTACTGTTGCCACGGTTTCAGATTCCTTGGCTTGTCTGGGTCAGCGGTGATACTTTAAGTTGTGTTACAGTGCCGGGGAGTTTGGCCTCATTTTGACAGTGGAAATTCACCAATGCAACTCTAGCAGAAGTCTACGTAGCCCATGGTGTGATGCTGGGATTAATCTTACGGAATCTAGTAAACATTCCAAAAATTGTTTTTGGGGGGGTTATGACCCACATCTGCCAAAGTCCCTGTTGGTTGCACTGTTAGAGTAGACCACTCCTGTATAGCGCTTTCCCTGTTGGTACACATGGCACAGCTAGAGTAGGACACTACTCTTCCCAAATTCCTCTTCCTTGCCTCCTCTTTCCCCTCCACCTTCTCTAAACGCATTGGAGAAGAAGTTCCAAGGGGAGGGAGCTTGGCTCTTCCTCCTCAAACTGCATTGGAGAAGAAGTTCCAAGGGGAGGGAGCTTGGCTCTTCCTCCTCAAACTGCATTGGAGAAGAAGTTCCAAGGGGAGGGAAGCTTGGCTCTTCTCCAATGCAGTTTGAGGTGGTAGAGAGGAAAGACTGAAATGCGTTCTGTCTAGCCAGCTAGTTAATCGGCACACCGATTCAGCTTATACTTTCTCTCTGATGTGCTTCCAAAATCTCACAGGTGATGTTCCAAGGCACTGGAATTCTTGGGAACACCTCAAAAGGAAGGAGAAAATTAACCCCAGATTAATTGTATTTATGACGCACTTTCCCAGATGCTCCATTACCTTTACAGTATGTGTGGTGATACTTAGCTCGCCTAATCCAGTAATCCACCAGTAAACTTCTGTCACACGGTTTCAATACTTTATATGGGGGTGAATAGTTAAAAAAAAAAAAAAAGTCAACCATAAGGTTCATAAGATTGCTGTACATATCTCACTAAATTGACAGGTTTCAAATCTTCAACATAGCAAACCAGGTGTGACGATTTCGGCAGCAAATTGCCTTTCATGATGTACGGTACCCATAAAATTAATTGGGACTTCCGACCCTACTGTGCAGCCATATTTCATTGGAAATTGGCCCAATGTTTTTTTAAACCGTACATTTCTGTGGCTGCGGCATGACAGACTGTTTCAGGCTGCATCTGTTACTACTTATTGGTCTGCACGTCACAATCAAGGAAGTGAAGTGATTCTTGGAGAGTTTGAGAAATTTAAATTTCCCACTGCAAATGTGCCTGGCTCGCTTCTCTTGCTCTCTGTGTTCCTAAAAAGGAACTGAAATTAAAACATGTGGCACAACTCCAACCAGAAAATGGACATTGTGTGGCAATTCTTACTGTAAATAATTTGTCTTAGATGGAGAAGTAATTCAATCAGTCAAGTTTCAGATTCATACTGTCAATGTTGGAACATTTCTTTTACAGAAATAGATCACCTTTCTCAATTCTAAGGCTTTTTATAATCTGGTAAATATTTTGGAATGTGAAAACATTTCTAGAATCAATCTGTAATAGAAATTAAATCAAAATGATCACTACTGTTCTCCCTTTAATTGTAACTTTTTCACTATGGTAGTGACATTTGGTGGGGAATTTAGGTATATATTTCAAATATACAAAGTATGTTTACCTTTTTTAAAGTTGGAAGACTTGTGAAAATAAGATACAAATGTGACTTAGTTATGTGCAGTACCAGTGAAAAGTCTAGTGTCTAAATACATTTACTTTTTCCTACATAGTTGATGTCTTCACTATTCTACAATGAAATTACACATGGAATCATGTAATCAAAATATATTTAAGATTCTGCAAAGTAGCCACCCTATGCTTTGACGAAAGCTTTACACTCTTGGCATTCTCTCAACCAGCTTCACCTGGAATGCTTTTCCAACAGTCTTGAAGGAGTTCCTACGTTTCCTTCGCTCTGCGGTCCAACTCATCACAAACCATCTCAAATGGGTTGAGGTTGGGTGACCTGATGCAGCACCATCACTCTCCTTGGTTAACAAGCCCTTACACAGCCTGGAGGTGTGTTGGGTCATTGTCCTGTTGAAAAACAAATGATCGTTCCCACTAAGCCCAAACCAGATAGGATGGCGTATCGCTGCAAAATGCTTTGGTAGCCATGCTGGTTAAGTGTGCTTTGAATTCTAAACAAATCAGTGTCACCGGCAAAGCACCATCACACCACCTTCGTGGTGGGAACCACACATGCAGAGATCATCTGTTTATGTACTCTGCTTCTCACAAAGACACGGTGGTTGGAACCAAAAATCTCCAATTTGGATTCATCAGACCAAAGGACAGATTTACACCGGTGTAATGTCCATTGCTTGTGTTTCTTGGCCCAAGCAACTCTTCTTATTGGTGTTCTTTTTAGTAGTGGTTTCTTTGCAGCAATTCAACCTCGAAGGCCTGATTCACACAGTCTCCTCTGAACAGTTGATGTCTGTGACTTGAATTCTGTGCAGCATTTATTTAGGCTGCAATTTCTGAGGTGCAGTTATCTCTAATGAACTTATCTTCTGCAGCAGAGGTAACTCTGGGTCTTCTTTTCCTGTGGCGGTCCTCATGAGAGCCAGTTTCATCAGTGCTGTGATGGTTTTTGCAACTGCACTTAAAAACGTTCAAAGTTCTTAATTTTACGGATTGACTGACCTTCATGTCTTAAAGTAATGACGGACTATTGTTTCTCTTTGCTTATTTGAGCTGTTCTTGCCATAATATGGACTTGGTCTTTTAGCAAAAAGGGTTATCTTCTGTATGCCACCTCTACCTTGTCACAACACAACGGATTGGCTTAAACACATTAAGATGAAAATAAATTCCACAAATTAACTTTTAAGCAGGCTCACCTGTTAATTGAAATGCATTCCAGGTGACTATCTCATGAAGCTGGTTGAGAGAATGCCAAGAGTGTTGCAAAGCTGTCAAGGCAAAGGGTGGCTACTTTTGAAGAATCTCATAACAAATATATTTTTTAATTTGTGCAACACTTTTTCAGTTACTACATGATTCCATACAGGTATGTGTTATTTCATAGTTTTGTCTTCACTATTCTACAATGTAGAAAATAGTAAAAAATTAAGAAAAACCCTTGAATGAGTAGGTGTGTCCAAACTTTTAATTGGTACTGTATATTTAACCCACAATTTACACCACTTGTGTAGAACAAGCCATATATAGAGTTCAGCCAGGTTTTACGACGGCCATGTTGGGACTTTTTTATTCTAAATACGAGAGCGCCTCCAACAATTCCCATAATGAAATTACCTGCTGTGAACAAGCAAAATGGAGTAGCGAGTTTAAGACGATTTTATTCATTAGCATTCAGGATAATATGTATCCAAGTCTGTGGTGTCAAAGAAATTTGCATATCTGCTTTCAGTGGACATCTTCATAGGTTTTGGAAACTATGGAGAAGAAACTTTCTTGACAAAACCGCATTGGCCCAACCCTCTGTAGACTGTATATGGCTGTGAGGAAGTACCACAGAACAATGAGACAGATGTATAAATCTGAAGCATCTGGTTGGCCTTTCCACTCACCACCAAATATGGCGTTGAGATGAAGCCATGTGGGAGAAGATGGAGCGAAATGGATTTTTGGCTGACGACCTGCTAATTTTCTCATCGATGAAAAATGTGATCTGTATAGTTCTCTTCCCAAAAACTAGAATCTGTTACGTGGAGTGGACTGTTGTTTTGTAGACTTTACCCATTTTTCTAAAGTTGTAAAAAAAAAAAAGGCATTGTTTTAAGAGTTCAAGGGCGAATTGAGTTATTGCACACGAGCACTTTACAGAGTAGGCGTTCCCTAATAAAAATATGCAAATACATTCTAGAACGCACCATTAGAATGTTGCTAGCTCGTGTGTGGCCCTGCCCACCTTGCTTTTTCTGCCCACTATGATTACATTTCTGTAACGACAGGCTGTTAGCTATAAAAAATATTTGGTAGCGCTATAGGTTTATGCTGTGGTCAGGGGTTGGACAAAGGTCTATCGTTTTCATGTTGTCCAGGGGTGTACTGTGAGTGAGCAGTGGTTGCCGTACTTTGGAATGATTGTCTCCCTAAGGCAGACTGGTTGACTTCCACATTAACAATGTTCCACAGGGGTCTAGGATTTCTGAGACTGAACCAAACAAAACCTTTTTGGAATTTTCTTGTGTCCTACTGATAACCAAAATAATTGTTGTTGTTCTTGTTGTTGCATTATCTGTAATGTGGGTGCAGTGTTTTGCACAAGAGTAGTATGAAACCCCTGCTCTCTATCGCCCCTTCTGGTGGCAGCTGGGTCTGCATGGCATGACGTGACGGCGGGCTCCACCGGCCCTGGCATCGTGATGCAGGTCCTCTATAAATACAGTAGAGGTGCCGTCATCGTCATAATTAAAGCACTTTTAATCATACAAGAATGATCTCAAAGATAAAATGGAGAAATTAAGCATCAAAGTCTAGGAGGAAGGCCATTCGATAGAGATGAGTCTTAACTGGGACCTTTAAGGCAGGCGTTATCTGGAAGGGAGTTCCATAGGCGTGGTGCATAGGAGGGAAAGGCACGGCCCCCCCATTCTGCAGAGCCTCAACCTGGGGGCATGGAGCAGTTTGACTCTAATGTGAATCGGGGGGAGAGTAGGTCTGACACCATTTAGGGCTTTGTAGACAAGGAGGATCATTTTATAGTCAATTCTTATGAGCAACATGTAGTCAATCAGCAAGGATTTTTAAATGGGAAAGTCAGTTGAGAACAAATTCTTATTTTACAATGACGACAGACAGTGGGTTAACGGCCTTGTTTAGAGGAAGAACGACAGATTTTGACCTTGTCAGCGCGGGGATTCGATCTTGCAACCTTTCGGTTACTAGTCCAACGCTCTAACCACTAGGCTACCTGCCGCCCCTATGATGGGGTGATGTGGGCAGACTTTTTAGTTTGTTTGTCAGAATCCTAGCGGCACTGTTTTGGATGAGATGTAGTTTATGAATTGAAATTGCAGGCAGGCCTCCAAGTACTGCATTCCCATAATCAATCCTGGAGAAATTGAATGCATGGATTTAGCTTTTCTGTGTCAGATGTGGTGAGACAGGGTCTTAGGCAGGAGATGTTCTTTAGGTGAAAGAACAACGTTTTACAGACGTGACTAACGAGGCTATTGAAGGAGAGAGCAGGGTTGAATTTCACAGCCAAATTAGCAATGACTGAGGGGAGGGGGATGATGTGTCCATCTATGACAGGGTGGAAGCTGCAGGAGGCGGTGATGACTGGAGAGAGGGATGATGTGTCCGTCTATGACAGGGTGGAAGCTGCAGAGGGATGATGTGTCCATCTATGACAGGGTGGAAGCTGCAGAGGGATGATGTGTCCATCTATGACAGGGTGGAAGCTGCAGAGGGAGGATGTGTCCATCTATGAGAGGGTGGAAGCTGCAGAGGGATGATGTGTCCGTCTATGACAGGGTGGAAGCTGCAGAGGGAGGATGTGTCCATCTATGACAGGGTGAAAGCTGCAGGGGGATGATGTGTCCATCTATGAGAGGGTGGAAGCTGCAGAGGGATGATGTGTCCATCTATGACAGGGTGGAAGCTGCAGAGGGATGATGTGTCCATCTATGGGAGGGTGGAAGCTGCAGAGGGATGATGTGTCCATCTATGACAGGGTGGAAGCTGCAGAGGGATGATGTGTCCATCTATGACAGGGTGGAAGCTGCACAGGGATGATGTGTCCATCTATGACAGGGTGGAAGCTGCACAGGGATGATGTGTCCATCTATGACAGGGTGGAAGCTGCAGAGGGATGATGTGTCCATCTATGAGAGGGTGGAAGCTGCAGGGGGATGATGTGTCCATCTATGAGAGGGTGGAAGCTGCAGAGGGATGATGTGTCCGTCTATGACAGGGTGGAAGCTGCACAGGGATGATGTATCCATCTATGACAGGGTGGAAGCTGCAGAGGGATGATGTGTCCATCTATGACAGGGTGGAAGCTGCAGAGGGATGATGTGTCCATCTATGGGAGGGTGGAAGCTGCAGAGGGATGATGTGTCCATCTATGACAGGGTGGAAGCTGCAGAGGGATGATGTGTCCATCTATGACAGGGTGGAAGCTGCACAGGGATGATGTGTCCATCTATGACAGGGTGGAAGCTGCACAGGGATGATGTGTCCATCTATGACAGGGTGGAAGCTGCAGAGGGAGGATGTGTCCATCTATGACAGGGTGGAAGCTGCACAGGGATGATGTGTCCATCTATGACAGGGTGGAAGCTGCAGAGGGATGATGTGTCCATCTATGACAGGGTGGAAGCTGCAGAGGGATGATGTGTCCATCTATGGGAGGGTGGAAGCTGCACAGGGATGATGTGTCCATCTATGACAGGGTGGAAGCTGCAGAGGGATGATGTGTCCGTCCATGACAGGGTGGAAGCTGCAGGGGGATGATGTGTCCATCTATGAGAGGGTGGAAGCTGCAGAGGGATGATGTGTCCGTCTATGACAGGGTGGAAGCTGCAGAGGGAGGATGTGTCCATCTATGACAGGGTGGAAGCTGCAGGGGGATGATGTGTCCATCTATGAGAGGGTGGAAGCTGCAGAGGGATGATGTGTCCATCTATGACAGGGTGGACGCTGCACAGGGATGATGTGTCCATCTATGACAGGGTGGAAGCTGCACAGGGATGATGTGTCCATCTATGACAGGGTGGAAGCTGCAGAGGGATGATGTGTCCATCTATGACAGGGTGGAAGCTGCACAGGGATGATGTGTCCATCTATGACAGGGTGGAAGCTGCAGAGGGATGATGTGTCCATCTATGACAGGGTGGAAGCTGCAGAGGGATGATGTGTCCATCTATGACAGGGTGGAAGCTGCAGAGGGATGATGTGTCCATCTATGACAGGGTGGAAGCTGCAGAGGGATGATGTGTCCGTCTATGACAGGGTGGAAGCTGCAGAGGGAGGATGTGTCCATCTATGACAGGGTGGAAGCTGCAGGGGGATGATGTGTCCATCTATGACAGGGTGGAAGCTGCAGAGGGATGATGTGTCCATCTATGACAGGGTGGAAGCTGCACAGGGATGATGTGTCCATCTATGAGAGGGTGAAAGCTGCACAGGGATGATGTGTCCATCTATGACAGGGTGGAAGCTGCAGAGGGATGATGTGTCCATCTATGACAGGGTGGAAGCTGCAGAGGGATGATGTGTCCGTCTATGACAGGGTGGAAGCTGCAGAGGGAGGATCTGTCCATCTATGACAGGGTGGAAGCTGCAGAGGGATGATGTGTCCATCTATGAGAGGGTGGAAGCTGCAGAGGGATGATTTGTCCATCTATGACAGGGTGGAAGCTGCACAGGGATGATGTGTCCATCTATGACAGGGTGGAAGCTGCACAGGGATGATGTGTCCATCTATGACAGGGTGGAAGCTGCAGAGGGATGATGTGTCCATCTATGACAGGGTGGAAGCTGCAGGGGGATGATGTGTCCATCTATGACAGGGTGGAAGCTGCAGAGGGATGATGTGTCCATCTATGACAGGGTGGAAGCTGCAGAGGGATGATGTGTCCATCTATGACAGGGTGGAAGCTGCAGGGGGATGATGTGTCCATCTATGAGAGGGTGGAAGCTGCACAGGGATGATGTGTCCATCTATGACAGGGTGGAAGCTGCACAGGGATGATGTGTCCATCTATGACAGGGTGGAAGCTGCACAGGGATGATGTGTCCATCTATGAGAGGGTGAAAGCTGCAGGGGTTGATCTGCTGGAGGTTACCTGTCAGCATGGCCTCTGTCTTGCTGCTGTTCAGTTGGAGGAAGTCTCATAGACCACCCCAGTCTAAATAAACAGCTTTTCTGACTTGGTGGCAGGTCTCTGAAGTCTATTCAGGTTCTTACTGTACACACACACACACACAACAGACTACCCGTGTGAACGTTGCTGTGTTCTCATGCTTTTGATTATAGTGCCCAATGGCCACACAGGTCAGTTACATTGCTGTCACCTAGTCCACATGGCAGAAAGCACCTGTTCCATACCGTGTGAGAGCCTGCATGAACAGTCCCTTCAGAAAGTATTCATACCCCTTTGTCTTATTCTACATTTTGTTACAGTCTGAACTCAAAATGGATTTACATCGATGCTTTTTTCCCCCCGATTTCATCTACACACAATACCCTATAATGACAAAGTGAAAGCATGTTTCTTAAATTTTTCTGCCATGTATTGAAAATTAAATACTGAAATCTCCTTTACTTATTAAGTATTCACAAAACCTTTGCTATGACACTCTGAATTGAACTCGGGTGCATTTAATTTCCTTCAATCATCCTTGAGATGTCGCTACATCTTGATTAGAGTCCACCTTTTTGCCAATTCAATTGTTTGGACATGATTTAGAAAGAAACACACCTGTTTTATATTAGGGCTCACAGTTGACATTACATATCAGAGCAAAAATACCAAGCAGAAACTATACCATGACATACAAGGAACTGTCTGTAGAGCTCCGAGACAGACTTGTGATGAGGCAGATACACTACATGACCAAAAGTATGTGGACACCTGCTCGTCGATCATCTCATTCCAAAACCATTTGCATTAATATGGAGTTTTCCCCCCCCTTGATGATATAACAGCCTCCAATCTTCTGGGAAGGCTTTCCACTAGATGATGGAACATTGCTGCGGTGACTTGCTTCCGTTTAGCCACAAGAACATTAGTGAGGTCGGGCACTGATGTTGGGCGATTAGGCCTGGCTCGCAGTCGGCGTTCCAATTCATCCCAAAGGTGTTTGATGGTATTGAAGTTGGGGCTCTGTGCAGGCCAGTCAAGTTCTTCCACACCAATCTTGACAAAACATTTCTGTATGGACCTTGCTTTGTGCACAGTGGCATTGTCATGCTGAAACAACAGGAATGGGCCTTCCTCAAACTGTTGCCACAAAGTTAGAAGCACAGAATCATCTAGAATGTTATTGTATTCTGTAGCGTTAAGACTTCCCTTCACTGGAACTAAGGTGCCTGAACCATGAAAAATGCCCACAGACCATTATTCCTCCTAAAATGTACAGTTGGCACTATGCATTGGGGCAAGTAGTGTTCTCCTTGCATCTGCCAACCCCAAATTTGTTCGTTGGACTGCCAGATGGTGAAGCGTGATTCATCACTCCAGAGAACGCGTTTCCACTGCTCCAGAGTCCGATGGTGGTGAGCTTTACACCACTCCAGCTGATGATTTGCATTGCGCATGGTGATCTTAGGCTTGTGTGTGGCAGCTCGGCCATGGAAACCCATTTCATGAAGTTCCCGACGAACAGTTATTGTGCTGACGTTGCTTCCAGAGTCCGTTTGGAACTCGGTAGTGAGTGTTGTAGTGAGTGTTGCAGGACAAACTATTTTTACGTGCTACGCGCTTCAGCACTCAGTGGTCCCGTTCTGTGAGATTGTGTGGCCTACCACTTCGCGGCCGAGCCGTTGTTGCTCCTAGACGTTTCCACTTCACAATAACAGCACTTACAGTTGACCGGGCCGCTCTAGCAGGGCAGAGATTTGAGGAACCACGTTGAAAGTTGAAAGTCACTGTCATTCTACTGCCAATGTTTGTCTATGGAGATTGCATGGCTGTGTGCTCTATATTATACACGTGTCAGCAACGGGTGTGGTTGAAATTGCCGAATCCACTAATTTGAAGGGGTGTCCAAATACTTTTGTGTATATATAGTGTGTCTGGGGAAGGGTATTAAAAACAATTTTATACTCCCAAGTGTTAAAAGTTCTCCATCATTGAGAAATTAAAAAAGTATGGCACTACCCAGACTCTGCCTAGATCTTGCCGTCCCGACCTAAACTGAGCAACCGGGCAAGAACGTCGAGTAGCGAGGCTATAACAGTAGCAAGGCTATATACAGGCACCGGTTAATCGAGCTAATTGAGGTAGTATGTACATGTATGTACATGTAGGTATGGTTAAAGTGACTATGCATATATGATAAACAGAGAGTAGCAGTAGCGTAAAAGAGGGGTTGGGGGGGCGGGACAATACAAATAGTCCGGGTAGCCATTTGATTACTTGTTCAGGAGTCTTATGGCTTAGGGGTAAAAGCTGTTGAGAAGTCTTTTGGTCCTAGACTTGGCGCTCCGGTACTGCTTGCCATGTGGTAGTAGAGAGAACAGTCTATGACTGGGGTGGCTGGGGTCTTTGACAATTTTTTGGGCCTTACTTTGACACCGCCTGGTGTAGAGGTCCTGGATGGCAGGCAGCTTAGCCCCAGTGATGTACTGGGCTGTACTCACTACCTTCTGTAGTGCCTTGCGGTCGGAGGCCGAGCAGTTGCCGTACCAGGCAGTGATGCAAACAGTCAGGATGCTCTCGATGTTGCAGCTGTAGAACCTTTTGAGGATCTGAGGACCCATGCCAAATCTTTTTAGTTTCCTGAGGGGGATAGGCTTGGTCGTGCCCTCTTCACGACTGTCTTGGTGTGTTTGGACCATGATCATTTGTTGGTGATGTGGACACCAAGGAACTTGAAACTCTCAACCTGCTCCACTGCAGCCCCGTCGATGAAAATGGGGGAGTGCTTGGTCCTCCTTTTCCTATTGTCCACAATCATCTCCTTAGTCTTGATTATGTTGAGCGAGAGGTTGTTATTCTGGCACCAACCGGCCAGGTCTCTGATACATAGTATGTCCAGGATCCAGTTGCAGAGGGAGATGTTTAGTCCCAGAATCCTTAGCTTAGTGATGAGCTTTGAGGGTACTATGGTGTTGAACACTGAGCTGAAGTCAATGAATAGCATTCTCATGTAGGTGTTCCTTTTGTCCAGGTGGGAAAGGGCAGTGTGGAGTGCAATAGACATTGCATCATCTGTGGATCTGTTTGGGCGGTATGCAAGTTGGAGTGGGTCTAAGGTTTCTGGGATAATGGTTAATGTGAGCCATACCAGCCTTTCAAAGAACTTCATGGCTATGGACGGGAGTGCTACGGGTCTGTAGTCATTTAGGCAGGTTGCCTTTGTGTTCTTGGGCACAGGGACTATGGTGGTCTGCTTGAAACATGTTGGTATTACAGACTCAATCAGGGACATGTTGAAAATGTCAGTGAAGACACCTGCCAGTTGATCAGCACATGCCCGGAGCACATGTCCTGGTAATCCATCTGGCCCCGCGGCCTTGTGAATCTTAACCTGTTTAAAGGTCTTACTCACATCAGCTATGGAGATGGAAGCCACTTGTGATGAAAAGGCACATGACAGCACGCCTTGAGTTTTCAAAAAGGCACGTTATAGACTGGGAGAATAAGGCAAAAGATTCTGTGGTCTGATGAGACAAAAATGTAACTCTTTGACCTGAATGCAAAGTGCTATCTGGAGAAAACCAGGCACAGCTCATGACCCATCTAACACCATCCTTACTGTTGAAGCATGGTGGTTGCATCATGCTACGGGGATGCTTTTCAGCAGCAGGGACTGGGAGACTGGTAAGGATAGAGGGGAACAACGAATGGAGCCAAATACAGGCAAATCCCTGATGTGGAAATTCAGCCCACAGTGTGGTGCCTACCGTGGGAGAGAGAGAGAGAGGATATGAGGGTGGACTTTCCCACCGTACCACCCCATGGAATAGCAGAAGAGGTGGGGCTACAGTAGACAGTCAGTTTCCATCAATTCAGCGATTTCTCAAGAATTTCACTTCCCGTAATGTCCCTTGTATGCATAAATATGAATGTGAGGTGCCAGGAACATGACCTTCCCTTTCTCAATTACCATATGACTGCTAAATAGCCATAACATATTAATAATGGTTCATGGTTACTATCTGCAATGACCCTATGCACACTCCCAAGACTACACTACCAGTCAAATGTTCTAGAACACCTACTCATTTAAGGGTTTTTCTTTACTTTTACTATTTTCTACATTGTAGGATAATAGTGAAGACATCTAAACTATGAAATAACAAATATGGAATCATGTAGTAACCAAAAAAAGTGTTAAAACAAATCAAAAGTATATTTTATATTTGAGATTCTTCAAATAGCCACCCTTTGCCTTGATGACAGATTTGCACACTCTTGGCATTCTCTCAACCAGGAATTTCCACATATGCTGAGCACTTGTTGGATGCTTTTCCTTCACTCTGCGGTCTGACTCATCCCAAAACATCTGAAATTGGTTAAGGTCGGGGGATTGTGGAGGCCAGGTCATCTGATGCAGCACTCCATCACTCTCGTTCTTGGTAAAATAGCCCTTACACAGCCTGGAGGTGTATTGGGTCATTGTCCTGTTGAAAAACAAATGATAGTCCTACAAAGCACAAACCAGATGGGATGGCGTACCGCTGCAGAGTGCTGTGGTAGCCATGCTGGTTAAGAGTGCCATGAATTCTAAATAAATCAGACAGTGTCACCAGCAAAGCACCTCCACACCATAACACCTCCTTCTCAATGCTTTACGGTGGGAAATACACATGCAGAGATAATCCGTTCACCTACTCCGCATCTCACAAAGACACGGTGGTTGGAACCAAATCTCAAATATTGTCTAATGTCCATTGCTCGTGTTTCTTGGCCCAAGCAAATCTCTTCTTCTTATTGGGGGCCTTTAGTAGTAGTTTCTTTACAGCAATTCGACCATGATGGCCTGATTCACACAGTCTCCTCTGAACGGTTGATGTTGAGATGTGTCTGTTACTTGAACTCTCTGAAGCATTTATTTGGGCTGCAATTTCTGAGGCTGGTAACTCTAATGAACGTATCCTCTGCAGCAGAGGTAACTCTGGGTCTTCCTTTCCTGTGGCAGTCCTCATGAGAAACAGTTTCATCATAGCGCTTGATGGTTTTTGCAACTGCTCTTGAAGAAACTTTCAAAGTTCTTGACATTTTCTGGATTGACTGACCTTCATGTCTTAAAGTAATGATGGACTGTCATTTCTCTTTGCTTATTTGAGCTCTTCTTGCCATAATATGGACTTGATCTTTTACCAAATAGGGCTATCCTCTGTATACCACTCCTACCTTGTCACAACACAACTGATTGACTCAAACACATTAAGAAGTAAAGAAATTCCACAAATTAACTTTTAACAAGGCACACCTGTTAATTGAAATGCATTCCAGGTGACTACCTCATGAAGTTGACGAGTTTGTCAAGGTGTTTCCGCGCCAGGCGGGCGAAGAGGGTTGGCTTCATCCTTTGGGGAAATTGGGTCCGAAAGGCCAAGAGGAGAAGCCAAGCTTTGGCTTTGTTGGTGAAGAGGCGCCATATTACTCAATGCCGACCTCTATTGCAGATAGAGGTCCTGAGTACGGAGCGAGAGATTCAGTGATGAGATTTCCTCTGCTTGCTTAGAAATCAATATTTCCATCTTCATCACCTGAGTTCTCTCATCGTTCATTTGGTCAGCGACTTCAATGAGTTCTGCTGACCTGTCATCCAACTTAGTCATTGTGTTCATTAACTGATCGTCTTTGGTCTGCAGCATTTGGAGTAGAACATTGTTACTTTGAGTAACAGTTCAACAACACTGCATGCATGTTATCAAGTTGCTCGCTCCTGTTT
The DNA here is from genome assembly GCF_016432855.1 of Salvelinus namaycush. Classification (NCBI taxonomy): domain Eukaryota; kingdom Metazoa; phylum Chordata; class Actinopteri; order Salmoniformes; family Salmonidae; genus Salvelinus; species Salvelinus namaycush. The sequence continues at coordinate 42,420,987 of NC_052324.1, read as the reverse complement.
GTAGATAACTTGTCAGATTTATCCAGTTTGGCGTGGACATCGTCCTATTTCGTTTTGGTTAAAACGAGTTGTTGTTCCTGTAGAACACCATTTTGTTGAAGAGTTTGTGCTCGTTCGTCGTCGTAAGTTTTTGCAATTACATTTAGTTGTTCAGTTTTCAAACGCAGATCCATAGCTAGCAGAATTTTTCCCTTTTCTGCTTGTGTCATTAGTTTCCCGGGTTCCCTCCACTTGTCCCTTTATGTCTACCGTTTCCGGCTCGTGCTTCAGCATGTGCACTGCGGTATTGGACCGATGCCATTCTTGGCTGGCAAGACATTAGGGCTACACTGGAGAGAACCTTTACAAGACCTGCGCCCGATGGTTGATTTTGGAGCGTTTTCCGCGATTTGTACTGTTTTTCCGCTAATGGCATATTTAGGGTTGATATTGCTGCTGAGGTTAGCGATCAATCCTTTTATGGGTGAGTTTTCACTAATTAGCGGGGGAGTGGGGACCACCCCCTCTGATAGCTTGCACATTAGAACATTTGAGAGGAGAAAAAAAAATATATATATATTTTTTCCAAAGTTTGGTGTTGTAAGCTGCAAAGATGATTTTAATCTATTTATAGACGTTAAATGAACCATCAGTACTGTATCGGTAATGTAGGCGTTGGACGTGAATGAATTTGCAGGAGCAAATTGACTTGATTAATCAATGATAATGATTAATCATACCTGTATAGGCAACTGGGAATTAAACTTGAATTAACCTGAAAAGTTGGTTCCTCTCGGTTAATATGGGAAAGTTTAAAATGTGTAATTTAATTGGAAGAACCTGAAAAGGTATGTTTGACAATTTCACTTATTAAATTGAATGAGACGATGATATCCAATCAATTGAGATTGTCTGGATTATCATACGTGTAACCAGTAGAGCAAATATTATGGTATGTTCACCACTAGGTTCACTTCTCACTGAGGCCGAAGCCACATGGGATTCCCGCTGGAGGCGGGACTTCCTTCAGTACTGGGTAGTCCTGAATGAGCTTTGCAAAAGCAAATTTCACTGATTAATCAATGTTAATGATATATCAAATCTGTATAGGTAATTTGGGAATTAAACTTGAATTAACCTGAAAGCGTAGCTGTATCAAGGTTAATGTGGAAAAGTTTAAATTGTCTCATTTGTAGAAACCAATCAATTTGGATATTATTTAAAATGTCCATTTGAAAAAGGTAAGTCTGACAATTTTACTTATTAGTTCAATTGAATGAGACAGCGATATCCGATCAGTTAAGATTGGCTGGATATCATAAGTAACCACTTGTTAACACTGTGGGACAATGGTGAACCTCAAAGGGATATTTATAAAAGCACAAAAAATGATTCTGTACCACCACTTATCCCTGAGAGCTGAAACCACATGGGATTCCCGCGAAGGCGGGACTTCCATCTATACTGGTCAGTAATGTGGGAGTTGGGCTTAATGCTTGCAACCGCAAATTTAATTGATTAATCAATGTTAATGATAAATCAAACCTGTATAGGCTATTTGGGAATTAAACTTGAGTTAACCTGACAACATTGTTGATCTAGGTTAATGTGGGAAAGTTTAAATTGTCTCATTTGTAGAAAACCAATCAATTTGGATATAATTTAAAAGATCCGCCTGAAAAGGTAAGTCTGGGAAGTTTAACTTTAGTTCAAATTGAATGAGGTCGATATCCAATCAGTTTAAATTGGTTGGATAAGATACATTTTAATACACGTGAGCATATGGTCGATGTCACAAAAAATATTACTGCCGATTTCTCACCACCAGGGGTCAATGATCGCAGAAAGCTGAAATCATACGGAGCGGCAGGTAGCCTAGTGGTTAGAGCGTTGGACTAGTAACCGAAAGGTCGTTCTGCCCCTGAGCAAAGCAGTTAATCCACTGTTCCTAGACCGTCATTGAAAATAAGAATTTGTTCTTAACTGATAATAATTTTTAAAAAGTACAGAGGGGCGGGACTTCCATCGCCCAAGACGGAGGAATTTCAACGTGACACAGGAAAAACAAAATGTCTGCTCTTGCATCTTGTGCAAGCTAATCCTACTTTGTACACTTTCAAGCATACATAGGATCCCCTTAAACAAGAAAACCGTTTTACTAATAACACCTTTTCGGCAATCTTCTTTGCTAGTCCTAAATTACCGGAACTTGTGGTAATTTTAGGAAAAAGATATGCCTGTGTCCTACCCACGCTACTGAAAATGCAGGGGACCGAGATGTATCGCTTGGTCAAGCTAATATATCCTCAAATTTCAATCGGCTGGTCCTATGTCCTCGCTCGAGAAAAGAATAATGATCGAGTCTATCCGCTTCTGAAACACGAGAGACAGAAATAGCACGTTTGGCCCAACGCATCTATTTGTCAAATTTCTATAAGTAGCTGGATCGTGTCCTAGCACTAGAAATGTAATCACTAACTTTACCAACTCATCAGATACGCGACACCGGGACAACTTCTATGGGCAACACACACACCAAACAGCTCTATTCGTATCTCATGCAGTCTGTTTGTAAAGTAATCTGTTTGCACAATTAATATATATACTTAATTCAATCATGAAGACCTCATACCTTTTTTAGATTCCTTGCAAGGGGTGTCAAAATGTTTCTCTAGGTTTAATAATTACGTGATTAAACTAAGCATGTAAACATTAATTAACTAGGAAGTCGGGGCACCACGGGAAAATGTTTAGCGTTACAGAGTTATAATTTCCCAGATATAACTCTTCAGATATTTTAATATCTTATCAATTACAGTCTTCCATTAATGATTATTAATGGTTACCTTCCAAATTCCAAACGTTGTAAAATTCTTGGTTATCTGCACGAACCCTAGTTTCCGTAATGAACCAGCAATATACAAATTGGCTTAATCATTTATTTACTAACTAACTAAATAATCATAGAAATACATAACAAACAGTAGATATTGGTTACTAACAATGATAGAAAAGTCCCTAGTGGGCTAAGCCGATATGACAGCTTGGTATACAAAGGAAAGAGGTGGGGCAGATAAAGAGAGGGAAAGACAAGATGGATTGCACACACAGTTGATAATTGTACTCATAGACATGCTAATCCTTTGCACATGAACGGCCGCTCATTCTTCAAGAAATTGCAATGTACATATTTACACTTGTATGTGATTGTTGTCTCTCTGTTGAAAACACTTGATCGTCCTGTAGAGTTCATCAGAGTCTCTGGTTGACTTTCCCAGAATTCACAATGTCCTTCGTGGTTGTAGGTGGTTAGAATGGATACTTCAGAGTACCATTGGGGAAATGTTGTCGGTATTCTCGTTCTAGGTTTACGTAATTTCTAGCTGCAGACTAGTAATTTGTGTCGTCTAGAATTAGCTCCTTCTGCAGTGAATCGATAGTCTGAGTTTAACCATTTCTAGCCATGTAGCCATAACTACAGCTGTATGGTCTCAGTGGCCTATAGAATTGTAGCCATTCCAATGTGGGGACTCCTTCCCTGCGTTCTCTGACTTAATGTATATTTTATAGGAAGTGGGTTTTATACGGGCGGTTCTATGACGCCTGATGTCATTTCTGGGCTCACGGGGATGTGGCCACTGACTAGTTAAAACCTTTAACTAAACAAGTATCTCGTTTAGAAGGCCAACATGACATTACATCCTTCTCACAAATAGTTTCATATTCAATCATATATTTTACACGACATTCAGGTAGAAAACTAATAACTGAGAAATGTACACTTCCAAAGCTACCGTTGTTTTGTGCTACCGTCCTTCCTGATGTCACAAAATAAAACAACTTTGACAGTATTGTTCTTTAAATACCCACGGACCATTCCCACATTCTCAAAAATATAAATATTGTTTAATCCTCCAATTTTGGGGAACAGGAGTTGATACATAGGTTTATTTCCCCTCTCTTTCTGCATCACCAGGGGGAGAGAGTCTCTGTCAGGAATTTATGACCTGTCGTACAGTCATAAAACTTGTGGTGGGAGGGAGTGAGAGAGGGGGGGAGCCATGATATATACCCCAAAGGGCCACGTCGTGACAGGGGAGTTTCTCCCATTCTTCTCTGCAGATCCTCTCAAGCTCTGTCAGGTTGAACGGGGAGCGTGGCTGCACCATTATATTCAGTTCTCTCCAGAGATGTTTGATCGGGTTCAAGTCCGGGCTCTAGCTGGGCCACTAAAGGACATTCAGAGACTTGCCCCGAAGCCACTCATGCGTTGTCTTGGCTGTGTGCTTAGGGTCATTGTCCTATTGGAAGGTTCACCTTGACCACACCCCTTAACCAGGTCACCTGACAGCTGCCTCTTACATGGCTCACTTTGACCACACCCCTTTAGCAGGTTACCTGACAGGTTCCTCTTCCATGGCTCACCTTGACCACACCCCTTTAGCAGGTCACCTGACAGGTGCCTATTCCATGGCTCACCTTGACCACTCCCCTTTAGCAGGTCACCTGACAGGTTCCTCTTCCATGGCTGGCCTTGACCACACCCCTTTAGCAGGTCACCTGACAGGTTTCTCTTCCATGGTTGCGTCCAAACACTTAAAAGACACATCCTATCCCCTCAGCCCTCAAATTAAGTGGACACTTCTGATGACGTATCATGACGTCTGATAAGTATACACTTGCAGGGCAAGGGGCGAGGGAGGAAGGAATGATTTCTAAATGGACCAACCTTGGCTGGAAATTCGTCAGTCGTTCATCTCGCGATGATTGTGTTTCCAACCGCCGGTAGCTTGTGGGTGCTTGATATGGGCTACAGTCAATTATGAGTGCATGTCTACTTATATTAAATATATCATTATTAATATACGCCTACTGTATGATAGCTAGCAAATTAATTAGCTAACTAACATTAGCCTGCCTAGCTGGAACTTCTGAAGAAGGAAAATGTTTTATTTCTACAATTTCCAAAAGATAACCAAACAAAAACATGTTTACTTTTTACGAGACGTGTATGTGCCGTCATGTGCATTGGTAGCACAATTTCTAACTTATTTGCATTCGTTTTTACTTACACTTGTATGTTGACTTCTCCATTGATGTTGTTTTTACGTTTTCGCTAACTTTTCTTAGCGTATGTACAATCGTCGCAAATTTAATTATTGGGAGTTTCAGGCCCCGGAGTGAACATAATTGTATGCTCGCAAAGCCCACTAAAAACGTGGGCTGAGGGGCTTACGTTGCAAACTTCACTTGCTTGGCTAATCATTTGGAACACCCTGCAAGATGGCGACGGGGATTCCCCCAAGGGCATAAGTGGACGAGGGTGTGTCTTTTAGGTGTTTGGACCGTAACCAATGGCTGGCCCTGACCACGCCTCTTTAGCAGGTCACTTGACAGGTTCCTCTTCCATGTTTCAGCTTGACCACACCCCTTTAGCAGCCAAGGCTAATCATCTGAAATTGAGACTCTATTCCCCACTGGAAGTGGTGTTGGAGGGCCAGTAGGAGGCACTCTTTCCTCGGGTCTAAAAAATATCCCAATGCTCCAGGACACTGCCCTGTGTAGGGTGCCGTCTTTCGGATGGGACGTTAAACGGGTGTCCTGACTCTCTGTGGTCACTAAAGATCCCATGGCACTTAACGTAAGAGTAGTTGTGTTAACCCCGGTGTCCTGGCTAAATTCACAATCTGCCCCTCATACAATCATGGCCTTCTAATCATCCCCCAGCTTACAATTGGCTCATTCATCTCCCTCCTCTCCCCTGTAACTATTCCCCAGGTCATTGCTGTAAATGAGAACGTGTTCTCAGTCAACTTACCTGGTAAAATAACGGTAAAATAAAAAATAAAAATCTAATTAAAAAAACTGTTGACCAGAGCCCTATTCCCTATATAGTGCACTACTGTTGACCAGAGCCCTTTTCCCTATATAGTGCACTACTGTTGACCAGAGCCCTATTCCCGATATAGTGCACTACTCTTCCAGACCTCCTATACTGGGTCGGGTTCAGTTGGCACCAACAGAAGAAAATGGTTTGAAACTTGGAGGTTCTCACCTGATTTTGTCTAATAATATGAAGTCGTTTTCTGTTGTAATTCCCAGGAATGGAGAAGGTTGAGAACCCCTGTCCTTATCAACACAACCCAGGTAGAACCCCTGTACTTATCGACACGACCCAGGTAGAACCCCTGTCCTTATCAGACAGGACCCTGGTAGAACCTAAGTCCTTATCGACACAACCCAGGTAGAACCCCTGCCCTTATCAACACGACACAGGTAGAACCCCTGTCCTTATCAGACAGGACCCTGGTAGAACCTCAGTCCTTATCGACACGACCCAGGTAGAACTCCTGCCCTTATCAACACGACACAGGTAGAACCCCTGTCCTTATCGACACGACCCAGGTAGAACCCCTGTCCTTATCGACACGACCCAGGTAGAACCCCTGTCCTTATCGACACGACCCAGGTAGAACCCCTGCCCTTATCAGACAGGACCCTGGTAGAACCCCAGCCCTTATCGACACGACCCAGGTAGAACCACTGTCCTAATCAATATGACCCAGGTAGAACACCTGTCCTTATCGACACGACCCAGGTAGAATCCCTGTCCTTATCGACACGACCCAGGTAGAACCCCTGTCCTTATCGACACGACCCAGGTAGAACCCCTGTCCTTATCGACACGACCCAGGTAGAACCCCTGTCCTTATCGACACGACCCAGGTAGAACCCCTGTCCTTATCGACTTGACCCAGGTAGAACCCCAGCCCTTATCGACACGACCCAGGTAGAACCCTGTCCTTATCGACACGACCCAGGTAGAATCCCTGTCCTTATTGACAAAACCCAGGTAGAACCCCTGTCCTAATCAATATGACCCAGGTAGAACCCCTGTACTTATCAATACGACCCAGGTAGAACCCCTGTCCTTATCAATATGACCCAGGTAGAACCCCTGTCCTTATCGACTTGACCCAGGTAGAACCCCAGCCCTTATCGACACGACCCAGGTAGAACCCTGTCCTTATCGACACGACCCAGGTAGAATCCCTGTCCTTATTGACAAAACCCAGGTAGAACCCCTGTCCTAATCAATATGACCCAGGTAGAACCCCTGTACTTATCAATACGACCCAGGTAGAACCCTGGTCCTTATCAATATGACCCAGGTAGAACCCCTGTCCTTATCGACACGACCCAGGTAGAACCCTGTCCTTATCGACACGACCCAGGTAGAATCCCTGTCCTTATTGACAAAACCCAGGTAGAACCCCTGTCCTTATCGACACGACCCAGGTAGAACCCCTGTCCTTATCGACACGACCCAGGTAGAACCCCTGTCCTAATCAATATGACCCAGGTAGAACCCCTGTACTTATCAATACGACCGAGGTAGAACCCCTGTCCTTATCAACACGACCCAGGTAGAACCCCTGTCCTTATCAACACGACCCAGGTAGAACCCCTGTCCTTATCAACACAACCCAGATAGAACCCCTGTCCTTATCAGACACGACCCATGTAGAACCCCTGTCCTTATCAGACACGACCCAGGTAGAACCCCTGTCCTTATCAACACGACCCAGGTAGAACCCCTGTCCTTATCAACACGACCCAGGTAGGACCCCTGTCCTTATCAACATGACCCAGGTAGAACCCCTGTCCTTATCAATATGACCCAGGTAGAACCCCTGTCCTTATCAATATGACGCAGGTAGAACCCCTGTCCTTATCGACACGACCCAGGTAGAACCCCTGTCCTAATCAATATGACCCAGGTAGAACCCCTGTACTTATCAATACGACCCAGGTAGAACCCCTGTCCTTATCAACACGACCCAGGTAGAACCCCTGTCCTTATCAACACGACCCAGGTAGAACCCCTGTCCTTATCAACACGACCCAGATAGAACCCCTGTCCTTATCAGACACGACCCATGTAGAACCCCTGTCCTTATCAACACGACCCAGGTAGAACCCCTGTCCTTATCAACACGACCCAGGTAGGACCCCTGCCCTTATCAACATGACCCAGGTAGAACCCCTGTCCTTATCAATATGACCCAGGTAGAACCCCTGTCCTTATCAACACGACCCAGGTAGGACCCCTGTCCTTATCGACACGACCCAGGTAGAACCCCTGTCCTTATCAATATGACCCAGGTACAACCCCTGTCCTTATCAATATGACGCAGGTAGAACCCCTGTCCTTATCGACACGACCCAGGTAGATCCCCTGTCCTAATCAATATGACCCAGGTAGAACCCCTGTACTTATCAATACGACCCAGGTAGAACCCCTGTCCTTATCAACACGACCCAGGTAGAACCCCTGTCCTTATCAACACGACCCAGGTAGAACCCCTGTCCTTATCAACACGACCCAGGTAGGACCCCTGTCCTTATCAACATGACCCAGGTAGAACCCCTGTCCTTATCAATATGACCCAGGTAGAACCCCTGTCCTTATCTACACGACCCAGGCAGGACCCCTGTCCTTATCGACACGACCCAGGTAGAACCCCTGTCCTTATCAATATGACCCAGGTAGAACCCCTGTCCTTATCAATATGACCCAGGTAGAACCCCTGCCCTTATCAATATGACCCAGGTATAACCCCTGTCCTTATCGATATGACCCAGGTAGAACCCCTGTCCTTATCAATATGACTCAGGTAGAACCCCTGTCCTTATCAATATGACCCAGGTAGAACCCCTGTCCTTATCAATAAGACCCAGGTAGAACCCCTGTCCTTATCAATATGACCCAGGTAGATCCCCTGTCCTTATCAATATGACCCAGGTAGAACTCATGTCCTTATCGACACGACCCAGTTAGAACCCCTGTCCTTATCAGACACGACCCAGGTCGAACCCCTGTCCTTATCGACAAAACCCAGGTGAACCCCTGTCCTTATTGACAAAACCCAGGTAGAACCCCTGTCCTTATCGACACGACCCAGGTAGAACCCCTGTCCTTATCGACACGACCCAGGTAGAACCCCTGTCCTAATCAATATGACCCAGGTAGAACCCCTGTACTTATCAATACGACCCAGGTAGAACCCCTGTCCTTATCAACACGACCCAGGTAGAACCCCTGCTTATCACCGAAATTAGAACCCCTGTCTATCAACACGACCCAGGTAGAACCCTGTCCTTATCAGACACGACCCATAGTAGAACCCCTGTCCTTATCAGTATCGACTGACCCAGGTAGAAACCCCAGCCCTTATCGACACGACCCAGGTAGAACCGTCTTATCGACACGACCCAGGTAGAATCCCTGTCCTTATTGACAAACCCAGGTAGAACCCCTGTCCTAATCAATAGACCCAGGTAAACCCCTGTCCTTATCAATATGACCCAGGTAGAACCCCTGTCCTTATCAATATGACGCAGGTAGAACCCCTGTCTTTATCAGACATGACCCAGGTAGAACCCTGTCCTTATCGACACGACCCAGGTAGAATCCCTGTCCTTATTGACAAAACCCAGGTAGAACCCCTGTCCTAATCAATATGACCCAGGTAGAACCCTGTCCTTATCAACACGACCCAGGTAGAACCCCTGCCTTATCGACACGACCCAGGTAGAACCCTGTCCTATCAATATGACCCAGGTAGAACCCCTGTACTTATCAATACGACCCAGGTAGAACCCTGTCCTTATCGACACGACCCAGGTAGAATCCCTGTCCTTATTGACAAACCCAGGTAGAACCCCTGTCTTATCAATATGACCCAGGTAGAATCCCTGCCCTTATCAATATGACCCAGGTATAACCCCTGTCCTTATCGATATGACCCAGGTAGAACCCTGTCTTATCAATATGACTCAGGTAGAACCCCTGTCCTATCAATAGACCCATGTAGAACCCCTGTCCTTATCAATATGACCCAGGTAGAACCCCTGTCCTTATCATAGACCCAGGTAGATCCCTGTTACAATATGACCCAGGTAGAACTCTGTCCTTATCGACAAGACCCAGTTAGAACCCCTGTCCTTATCGACACGACCCAGGTAGTACCCTGCCTTATCGACACAACCCAGGTAGAACCCCTGTCCTTATCAATAGACCCAGGTAGTACCTCTGTCCTTATCGACACAACCCAGGTAGAACCCCTGTCCTTATCGACACGACCCAGGTAGTACCTCGTCCTTATCGACACAACCAGGAGAACCCCTGTCCCTTCGACACGACCCAGGTAGAACCCTGTCCTTATCGACACGACCCAGGTAGAACCCCTGTCCTTATCGACGACCCAGGTAGAACCCCTGTCCTTATCGACTGACCCAGGTAGAACCCCGCCTTATCGACAACCCGGTAGAACCCTGTCCTTATCGACAAGACCAGGTAGAACCCTGTCCTTATGACAAAACCCAGGTAGAACCCCTGTCCTCTAATCAATATGACCCAGGTGAACCCCTGTCCTTATCAATATGACGCAGGTAGAACCCCTGTCTTTATCAGACATGACCCAGGTAGAACCCCTGTTCTTATCAATATGACTCAGGTAGAACCCCTGTCCTTATCAATATGACCCAGGTAGAACCCCTGCCCTTATGAATATGACCCAGGTAGAACCCCTGTCCTTACAATATGACCCAGGTAGAACCCCTGCCCTTATCAATATGACCCAGGTAGAACCCCTGTCCTTATCAATATGACTCAGGTAGAACCCCTGTCCTTATCCTATGACCCAGGTAGAACCCCTGTCCTTATCAATATGACCCAGGTAGAACCCCTGTCCTTATCAATAGACCCAGGTAGATCCCCTGTCCTTATCAATATGACCCAGGTAGAACTCATGTCCTTATCGACACGACCCAGTTAGAACCCCTGTCCTTATCGACACGACCCAGGTAGTACCTCCTTATCGACACAACCCAGGTAGAAACCCTGTCCTTATCAATATGACCCAGGTATACCTCTGTCCTTATCGACACAACCCAGGTAGAAACCCTGTCCTTATCGACACGACCCAGGTAGTACATCTGTCCTTATCGACACAACCAGGTAGAAACCCTGTCGACACGACCCAGGTAGTACCCTGTCCTTATCAACACGACCCAGGTAGAACCCCTGTCCTTATCGACACGACCCAGGTAGAACCCATGTCCTTACCGACTTGACCCAGGTAGAACACCAGCCCTTATCGACACGACCCAGGTAGAACCCCTGTCCTTATCAATATGACCCAGGTAGAACCCCTGTCCTTATGAATATGACCCAGGTAGATCCCCTGTCCTTATCAATATGACTCAGGTAGAACCCCTGTCCTTATCAATATGACCAGGTAGAACCCCGTCCTTATCAATATGACCCAGGTAGAACCCCTGTCCTTATCGACTTGACCCAGGTAGACCCCAGTCCTTATCGACACGACCCAGGTAGAACCCTGTCCTTATCGACACGACCCAGGTAGAATCCCTGTCCTTATGACAAAACCCAGGTAGAACCCTGTCCTAATCAATATGACCCAGGTAGAACCCCTGTACTTATCAATACGACCCAGGTAGAACCCTGTCCCTTATCATATGACCCAGGTAGAACCCCTGTCCTTATCGACACGACCCAGGTAGAACCCTGTCCTTATCGACACGACCCAGGTATAATCCCTGTCCTTATTGACAAAACCCAGGTAGAACCCTGTCCTATCAATATGACCAGTAGAACCCCTGCCTTATCAAATTGACCCAGGTATAACCCCTGTCCTATCAACACGACCCAGGTAGAACCCCTGCCTTATCCACGACCCAGGTAGAACCCCTGTCCTTATCAATATGACCCAGGTAGAACCCCTGTACTTATCAATACGACCCAGGTAGAACCCTGTCCTTATCGACACGACCCAGGTAGAATCCCTGTCCTTATTGACAAAACCCAGGTAGAACCGCTGTC